>NW_027620074.1:0-18990 GCF_964187855.1 Myxine glutinosa
ACTTTTGCACTTGTATTAGTGTGGAAAAACCACTTTTCGCACTTGTGTTAGTGTTGAAAAACCACTTTTCGCACTTGTGTTAGTGTTGAAAAACCACTTTTCGCACTTGTGTTAGTGTTGAAAAACCACTTTTCGCACTTGTGTTGGTGCAGGAAACCACTTTTGCACTTGTATTAGTGTGGAAAAAACACTTTTTGCACTTGTGATAGTGTTGAAAAACCACTTTTCGCACTTGTGTTGGTGCAGGAAACCACTTTTGCACTTGTATTAGTGTGGAAAAAACACTTTTTGCACTTGTGTTAGTGTTGAAAAATCACTTTTCGCACTTGTGTTAGTGTTGAAAAACCACTTTTCGCACTTGTGTTGGTGCAAGAAACCACTTTTGCACTTGTATTAGTGTGGAAAAACCACTTTTTGCACTTGTGTTAGTGTTGAAAAACCACTTTTCGCACTTGTGTTAGTGTTGAAAAACCACTTTTCACACTTGTGTTGGTGCAGGAAACCACTTTTGCACTTGTATTAGTGTGGAAAAAACACTTTTTGCACTTGTGATAGTGTTGAAAAACCACTTTTCGCACTTGTGTTAGTGTTGAAAAACCACTTTTCGCACTTGTGTTAGTGTTGAAAAAACACTTTTCGCACGTGTTGGTGCAGGAAACCACTTTTGCACTTGTATTAGTGTGGAAAAAACACTTTTTGCACTTGTGATAGTGTTGAAAAACCACTTTTCGCACTTGTGTTAGTGTTGAAAAACCACTTTTCGCACTTGTGTTTGTGCAGGAAACCACTTTTGCACTTGTATTAGTGTGGAAAAAACACTTTTTGCACTTGTGATAGTGTTGAAAAACAACTTTTCGCACTTGTGTTAGTGTTGAAAAACCACTTTTCGCACTTGTGTTAGTGTTGAAAAACCACTTTTCGCACTTGTGTTGGTGCAGGAAACCACTTTTGCACTTGTATTAGTATGGAAAAAACACTTTTCGCACTTGTGTTAGTGTTGAAAACCACTTTTCGCACTTGTGTTAGTGTTGAAAAACCACTTTTCGCACTTGTGTTAGTGTTGAAAAACCACTTTTCGCACTTGTGTTGGTGCAGGAAACCACTTTTGCACTTGTATTAGTGTGGAAAAAACTCTTTTTGCACTTGTGATAGTGTTGAAAAACCACTTTTCGCACTTGTGTTAGTGTTGAAAAACCACTTTTCGCACTTGTGTTGGTGCAGGAAACCACTTTTGCACTTGTATTAGTGTGGAAAAACCACTTTTCACACTTGTGTTAGTGTTGAAAAACCACTTTTCGCACTTGTGTTAGTGTTGAAAAACCACTTTTCGCACTTGTGTTGGTGCAGGAAACCACTTTTGCACTTGTATTAGTGTGGAAAAAACCACTTTTCGCACTTGTGTTAGTGTTGAAAAACCACTTTTCGCACTTGTGTTAGTGTTGAAAAACCACTTTTCGCACTTGTGTTGGTGCAGGAAACCACTTTTGCACTTGTATTAGTGTGGAAAAAACACTTTTTGCACTTGTGATAGTGTTGAAAAACCACTTTTCGCACGTGTTGGTGCAGGAAACCACTTTTGCACTTGTATTAGTGTGGAAAAAACACTTTTTGCACTTGTGATAGTGTTGAAAAACCACTTTTCGCACTTGTGTTAGTGTTGAAAAACCACTTTTCGCACTTGTGTTGGTGCAGGAAACCACTTTTGCACTTGTATTAGTGTGGAAAAAACACTTTTTGCACTTGTGATAGTGTTGAAAAACCACTTTTCGCACTTGTGTTGGTGTTGAAAAACCACTTTTCGCACTTGTGTTAGTGTTGAAAAACCACTTTTCGCACTTGTGTTGGTGCAGGAAACCACTTTTGCACTTGTATTAGTGTGGAAAAAACACTTTTTGCACTTGTGATACTGTTGAAAAACAACTTTTCGCACTTGTGTAAGTGTTGAAAAACCACTTTTCGCACTTGTGTTAGTGTTGAAAAACCACTTTTCGCACTTGTGTTGGTGCAGGAAACCACTTTTGCACTTGTATTAGTATGGGAAAAAACACTTTTCGCACTTGTGTTAGTGTTGAAAAACCACTTTTCGCACTTGTGTTAGTGTTGAAAAACCACTTTTGCACTTGTATTAGTGTGGAAAAATCACTTTTTGCACTTGTGATAGTGTTGAAAAACCACTTTTTGCACTTGTGTTAGTGTTGAAAAACCACTTTTCGCACTTGTGTTAGTGTTGAAAACCCACTTTTCGCACTTGTGTTGGTGCAGGAAACCACTTTTGCACTTGTATTAGTGTGAAAAAAACACTTTTTGCACTTGTGATAGTGTTGAAAAACCACTTTTCGCACTTGTGTTAGTGTTGAAAAACCACTTTTCGCACTTGTGTTGGTGCAGGAAACCACTTTTGCACTTGTATTAGTGTGGAAAAAACACTTTTTGCACTTGTGTTAGTGTTGAAAAATCACTTTTCGCACTTGTGTTAGTGTTGAAAAACCACTTTTCGCACTTGTGTTGGTGCAAGAAACCACTTTTGCACTTGTATTAGTGTGGAAAAACCACTTTTTGCACTTGTGTTAGTGTTGAAAAACCACTTTTCGCACTTGTGTTAGTGTTGAAAAACCACTTTTCACACTTGTGTTGGTGCAGGAAACCACTTTTGCACTTGTATTAGTGTGGAAAAAACACTTTTTGCACTTGTGATAGTGTTGAAAAACCACTTTTCGCACTTGTGTTAGTGTTGAAAAACCACTTTTCGCACTTGTGTTAGTGTTGAAAAAACACTTTTCGCACGTGTTGGTGCAGGAAACCACTTTTGCACTTGTATTAGTGTGGAAAAAACACTTTTTGCACTTGTGATAGTGTTGAAAAACCACTTTTCGCACTTGTGTTAGTGTTGAAAAACCACTTTTCGCACTTGTGTTTGTGCAGGAAACCACTTTTGCACTTGTATTAGTGTGGAAAAAACACTTTTTGCACTTGTGATAGTGTTGAAAAACAACTTTTCGCACTTGTGTTAGTGTTGAAAAACCACTTTTCGCACTTGTGTTAGTGTTGAAAAACCACTTTTCGCACTTGTGTTGGTGCAGGAAACCACTTTTGCACTTGTATTAGTATGGAAAAAACACTTTTCGCACTTGTGTTAGTGTTGAAAACCACTTTTCGCACTTGTGTTAGTGTTGAAAAACCACTTTTCGCACTTGTGTTAGTGTTGAAAAACCACTTTTCGCACTTGTGTTGGTGCAGGAAACCACTTTTGCACTTGTATTAGTGTGGAAAAAACTCTTTTTGCACTTGTGATAGTGTTGAAAAACCACTTTTCGCACTTGTGTTAGTGTTGAAAAACCACTTTTCGCACTTGTGTTGGTGCAGGAAACCACTTTTGCACTTGTATTAGTGTGGAAAAACCACTTTTCACACTTGTGTTAGTGTTGAAAAACCACTTTTCGCACTTGTGTTAGTGTTGAAAAACCACTTTTCGCACTTGTGTTGGTGCAGGAAACCACTTTTGCACTTGTATTAGTGTGGAAAAACCACTTTTCGCACTTGTGTTAGTGTTGAAAAACCACTTTTCGCACTTGTGTTAGTGTTGAAAAACCACTTTTCGCACTTGTGTTGGTGCAGGAAACCACTTTTGCACTTGTATTAGTGTGGAAAAAACACTTTTTGCACTTGTGATAGTGTTGAAAAACCACTTTTCGCACGTGTTGGTGCAGGAAACCACTTTTGCACTTGTATTAGTGTGGAAAAAACACTTTTTGCACTTGTGATAGTGTTGAAAAACCACTTTTCGCACTTGTGTTAGTGTTGAAAAACCACTTTTCGCACTTGTGTTGGTGCAGGAAACCACTTTTGCACTTGTATTAGTGTGGAAAAAACACTTTTTGCACTTGTGATAGTGTTGAAAAACCACTTTTCGCACTTGTGTTGGTGTTGAAAAACCACTTTTCGCACTTGTGTTAGTGTTGAAAAACCACTTTTCGCACTTGTGTTGGTGCAGGAAACCACTTTTGCACTTGTATTAGTGTGGAAAAAACACTTTTTGCACTTGTGATACTGTTGAAAAACAACTTTTCGCACTTGTGTAAGTGTTGAAAAACCACTTTTCGCACTTGTGTTAGTGTTGAAAAACCACTTTTCGCACTTGTGTTGGTGCAGGAAACCACTTTTGCACTTGTATTAGTATGGGAAAAAACACTTTTCGCACTTGTGTTAGTGTTGAAAAACCACTTTTCGCACTTGTGTTAGTGTTGAAAAACCACTTTTGCACTTGTATTAGTGTGGAAAAATCACTTTTTGCACTTGTGATAGTGTTGAAAAACCACTTTTTGCACTTGTGTTAGTGTTGAAAAACCACTTTTCGCACTTGTGTTAGTGTTGAAAACCCACTTTTCGCACTTGTGTTGGTGCAGGAAACCACTTTTGCACTTGTATTAGTGTGAAAAAAACACTTTTTGCACTTGTGATAGTGTTGAAAAACCACTTTTCGCACTTGTGTTAGTGTTGAAAAACCACTTTTCGCACTTGTGTTGGTGCAGGAAACCACTTTTGCACTTGTATTAGTGTGGAAAAACCACTTTTCGCACTTGTGTTAGTGTTGAAAAACCACTTTTCGCACTTGTGTTAGTGTTGAAAAACCACTTTTCGCACTTGTGTTAGTGTTGAAAAACCACTTTTCGCACTTGTGTTAGTGTTGAAAAACCACTTTTCGCACTTGTGTTGGTGCAGGAAACCACTTTTGCACTTGTATTAGTGTGGAAAAAACACTTTTTGCACTTGTGATAGTGTTGAAAAACCACTTTTCACACTTGTGATAGTGTTGAAAAACCACTTTTCACACTTGTGTTAGTGTTGAAAAACCACTTTTCGCACTTGTGTTGGTGCAGGAAACCACTTTTGCACTTGTGTTAGTGTTGAAAAACCACTTTTCGCACTTGTGTTAGTGTTGAAAAACCACTTTTCGCACTTGTGTTAGTGTTGAAAAACCACATTTCGCACTTGTGTGTTGGTGCAGGAAACCACTTTTGCACTTGTATTAGTGTGGAAAAAACACTTTTTGCACTTGTGATAGTGTTGAAAAACCACTTTTCGCACTTGTGTTAGTGTTGAAAAACCACTTTTCGCACTTGTGTTTGTGCAGGAAACCACTTTTGCACTTGTATTAGTGTGGAAAAAACACTTTTTGCACTTGTGATAGTGTTGAAAAACCACTTTTCGCTCTTGTGTTAGTGTTGAAAAACCACTTTTCGCACTTGTGTTGGTGCAGGAAACCACTTTTGCACTTGTATTAGTGTGGAAAAAACACTTTTTGCACTTGTGATAGTGTTGAAAAACCACTTTTCGCACTTGTGTTAGTGTTGAAAAACCACTTTTCGCACTTGTGTTGGTGCAGGAAACCACTTTTGCACTTGTATTAGTGTGGAAAAAACACTTTTTGCACTTGTGATAGTGTTGAAAAACCACTTTTCGCACTTGTGTTAGTGTTGAAAAACCACTTTTAGCACTTGTGTTGGTGCAGGAAACCACTTTTGCACTTGTATTAGTGTGGAAAAACCACTTTTCGCACTTGTGTTAGTGTTGAAAAACCACTTTTCGCACTTGTGTTAGTGTTGAAAAACCACTTTTCGCACTTGTGTTAGTGTTGAAAAACCACTTTTCGCACTTGTGTTGGTGCAGGAAACCACTTTTGCACTTGTATTAGTGTGGAAAAAACACTTTTTGCACTTGTGATAGTGTTGAAAAACCACTTTTCGCACTTGTGTTGGTGCAGGAAACCACTTTTGCACTTGTATTAGTGTGGAAAAAACACTTTTTGCACTTGTGTTAGTGTTGAAAAATCACTTTTCGCACTTGTGTTAGTGTTGAAAAATCACTTTTCGCACTTGTGTTAGTGTTGAAAAACCACTTTTCGCACTTGTGTTGGTGCAAGAAACCACTTTTGCACTTGTATTAGTGTGGAAAAACCACTTTTTGCACTTGTGTTAGTGTTGAAAAACCACTTTTCGCACTTGTGTTAGTGTTGAAAAACCACTTTTCGCACTTGTGTTAGTGTTGAAAAACCACTTTTCACACTTGTGTTGGTGCAGGAAACCACTTTTGCACTTGTATTAGTGTGGAAAAAACACTTTTTGCACTTGTGATAGTGTTGAAAAACCACTTTTCGCACTTGTGTTAGTGTTGAAAAACCACTTTTCGCACTTGTGTTAGTGTTGAAAAAACACTTTTCGCACGTGTTGGTGCAGGAAACCACTTTTGCACTTGTATTAGTGTGGAAAAAACACTTTTTGCACTTGTGATAGTGTTGAAAAACCACTTTTCGCACTTGTGTTAGTGTTGAAAAACCACTTTTCGCACTTGTGTTTGTGCAGGAAACCACTTTTGCACTTGTATTAGTGTGGAAAAAACACTTTTTGCACTTGTGATAGTGTTGAAAAACAACTTTTCGCACTTGTGTTAGTGTTGAAAAACCACTTTTCGCACTTGTGTTAGTGTTGAAAAACCACTTTTCGCACTTGTGTTGGTGCAGGAAACCACTTTTGCACTTGTATTAGTATGGAAAAAACACTTTTCGCACTTGTGTTAGTGTTGAAAACCACTTTTCGCACTTGTGTTAGTGTTGAAAAACCACTTTTCGCACTTGTGTTAGTGTTGAAAAACCACTTTTCGCACTTGTGTTGGTGCAGGAAACCACTTTTGCACTTGTATTAGTGTGGAAAAAACTCTTTTTGCACTTGTGATAGTGTTGAAAAACCACTTTTCGCACTTGTGTTAGTGTTGAAAAACCACTTTTCGCACTTGTGTTGGTGCAGGAAACCACTTTTGCACTTGTATTAGTGTGGAAAAACCACTTTTCACACTTGTGTTAGTGTTGAAAAACCACTTTTCGCACTTGTGTTAGTGTTGAAAAACCACTTTTCGCACTTGTGTTGGTGCAGGAAACCACTTTTGCACTTGTATTAGTGTGGAAAAACCACTTTTCGCACTTGTGTTAGTGTTGAAAAACCACTTTTCGCACTTGTGTTAGTGTTGAAAAACCACTTTTCGCACTTGTGTTGGTGCAGGAAACCACTTTTGCACTTGTATTAGTGTGGAAAAAACACTTTTTGCACTTGTGATAGTGTTGAAAAACCACTTTTCGCACTTGTGTTAGTGTTGAAAAACCACTTTTCGCACTTGTGTTAGTGTTGAAAAACCACTTTTCGCACGTGTTGGTGCAGGAAACCACTTTTGCACTTGTATTAGTGTGGAAAAAACACTTTTTGCACTTATGATAGTGTTAAAAAACCACTTTTCGCACTTGTGTTGGTGCAGGAAACCACTTTTGCACTTGTATTAGTGTGGAAAAAACACTTTTTGCACTTGTGATAGTGTTGAAAAACCACTTTTCGCACTTGTGTTGGTGTTGAAAAACCACTTTTCGCACTTGTGTTAGTGTTGAAAAACCACTTTTCGCACTTGTGTTGGTGCAGGAAACCACTTTTGCACTTGTATTAGTGTGGAAAAAACACTTTTTGCACTTGTGATAGTGTTGAAAAACAACTTTTCGCACTTGTGTTAGTGTTGAAAAACCACTTTTCGCACTTGTGTTGGTGCAGGAAATCACTTTTGCACTTGTATTAGTGTGGAAAAAACACTTTTCGCACTTGTGTTAGTGTTGAAAAACCACTTTTCGCACTTGTGTTATTGTTGAAAAACCACTTTTGCACTTGTATTAGTGTGGAAAAAACACTTTTTGCACTTGTGATAGTGTTGAAAAACAACTTTTCGCACTTGCGTTAGTGTTGAAAAACCACTTTTCACACTTGTGTTGGTGCAGGAAACCACTTTTGCACTTGTATTAATGTGGAAAAACCACTTTTCGCACTTGTGTTAGTGTTGAAAAACCACTTTTCGCACTTGTGTTAGTGTTGAAAAACCACTTTTCGCACTTGTGTTGGTGCAGGAAACCACTTTTGCACTTGTATTATTGTGGAAAAAACACTTTTTGCACTTGTGATAGTGTTGAAAAACCACTTTTCGCACTTGTGTTAGTGTTGAAAAACCACTTTTCGCACGTGTTGGTGCAGGAAACCACTTTTGCACTTGTATTAGTGTGGAAAAAACACTTTTTGCACTTGTGATAGTGTTGAAAAACCACGTTTCGCACTTGTGTTAGTGTTGAAAAACCACTTTTCGCACTTGTGTTGGTGCAGGAAACCACTTTTGCACTTGTATTAGTGTGGAAAAAACACTTTTTGCACTTGTGATAGTGTTGAAAAACCACTTTTCGCACTTGTGTTGGTGTTGAAAAACCACTTTTCGCACTTGTGTTAGTGTTGAAAAACCACTTTCCGCACTTGTGTTAGTGTTGAAAAACCACTTTTCGCACTTGTGTTGGTGCAGGAAACCACTTTTGCACTTGTATTAGTGTGGAAAAACCACTTTTCGCACTTGTGTTAGTGTTGAAAAACCACTTTTCGCACTTGTGTTAGTGTTGAAAAACCACTTTTCGCACTTGTGTTGGTGCAGGAAACCACTTTTGCACTTGTATTATTGTGGAAAAAACACTTTTTGCACTTGTGATAGTGTTGAAAAACCACTTTTCGCACTTGTGTTAGTGTTGAAAAACCACTTTTCGCACTTGTGTTAGTGTTGAAAAACCACTTTTCGCACGTGTTGGTGCAGGAAACCACTTTTGCACTTGTATTAGTGTGGAAAAAACACTTTTTGCACTTGTGATAGTGTTGAAAAACCACTTTTCGCACTTGTGTTAGTGTTGAAAAACCACTTTTCGCACTTGTGTTGGTGCAGGAAACCACTTTTGCACTTGTATTAGTGTGGAAAAAACACTTTTTGCACTTGTGATAGTGTTGAAAAACCACTTTTCGCACTTGTGTTAGTGTTGAAAAACCACTTTTCGCACTTGTGTTGGTGCAGGAAACCACTTTTGCACTTGTATTAGTGTGGAAAAAACACTTTTTGCACTTGTGATAGTGTTGAAAAACAACTTTTCGCACTTGTGTAAGTGTTGAAAAACCACTTTTCGCACTTGTGTTAGTGTTGAAAAACCACTTTTCGCACTTGTGTTGGTGCAGGAAACCACTTTTGCACTTGTATTAGTGTGGAAAAAACACTTTTTGCACTTGTGATAGTGTTGAAAAACAACTTTTCGCACTTGTGTAAGTGTTGAAAAACCACTTTTCGCACTTGTGTTAGTGTTGAAAAACCACTTTTCGCACTTGTGTTGGTGCAGGAAACCACTTTTGCACTTGTATTAGTATGGGAAAAAACACTTTTCGCACTTGTGTTAGTGTTGAAAAACCACTTTTCGCACTTGTGTTAGTGTTGAAAAACCACTTTTGCACTTGTATTAGTGTGGAAAAATCACTTTTTGCACTTGTGATAGTGTTGAAAAACCACTTTTTGCACTTGTGTTAGTGTTGAAAAACCACTTTTCGCACTTGTGTTAGTGTTGAAAACCCACTTTTCGCACTTGTGTTGGTGCAGGAAACCACTTTTGCACTTGTATTAGTGTGAAAAAAACACTTTTTGCACTTGTGATAGTGTTGAAAAACCACTTTTCGCACTTGTGTTAGTGTTGAAAAACCACTTTTCGCACGTGTTGGTGCAGGAAACCACTTTTGCACTTGTATTAGTGTGGAAAAAACACTTTTTGCACTTGTGATAGTGTTGAAAAACCACTTTTCGCACTTGTGTTAGTGTTGAAAAACCACTTTTCGCACTTGTGTTGGTGCAGGAAACCACTTTTGCACTTGTATTAGTGTGGAAAAAACACTTTTTGCACTTGTGATAGTGTTGAAAAACCACTTTTCGCACTTGTGTTAGTGTTGAAAAACCACTTTTCGCACTTGTGTTGGTGCAGGAAACCACTTTTGCACTTGTATTAGTGTGGAAAAAACACTTTTTGCACTTGTGATAGTGTTGAAAAACAACTTTTCGCACTTGTGTAAGTGTTGAAAAACCACTTTTCGCACTTGTGTTAGTGTTGAAAAACCACTTTTCGCACTTGTGTTGGTGCAGGAAACCACTTTTGCACTTGTATTAGTGTGGAAAAAACACTTTTTGCACTTGTGATAGTGTTGAAAAACAACTTTTCGCACTTGTGTAAGTGTTGAAAAACCACTTTTCGCACTTGTGTTAGTGTTGAAAAACCACTTTTCGCACTTGTGTTGGTGCAGGAAACCACTTTTGCACTTGTATTAGTATGGGAAAAAACACTTTTCGCACTTGTGTTAGTGTTGAAAAACCACTTTTCGCACTTGTGTTAGTGTTGAAAAACCACTTTTGCACTTGTATTAGTGTGGAAAAATCACTTTTTGCACTTGTGATAGTGTTGAAAAACCACTTTTTGCACTTGTGTTAGTGTTGAAAAACCACTTTTCGCACTTGTGTTAGTGTTGAAAACCCACTTTTCGCACTTGTGTTGGTGCAGGAAACCACTTTTGCACTTGTATTAGTGTGAAAAAAACACTTTTTGCACTTGTGATAGTGTTGAAAAACCACTTTTCGCACTTGTGTTAGTGTTGAAAAACCACTTTTCGCACTTGTGTTGGTGCAGGAAACCACTTTTGCACTTGTATTAGTGTGGAAAAAACACTTTTTGCACTTGTGATAGTGTTGAAAAACCACTTTTCGCACTTGTGTTAGTGTTGAAAAACCACTTTTCGCACTTGTGTTGGTGCAGGAAACCACTTTTGCACTTGTATTAGTGTGGAAAAAACACTTTTTGCACTTGTGATAGTGTTGAAAAACAACTTTTCGCACTTGTGTAAGTGTTGAAAAACCACTTTTCGCACTTGTGTTAGTGTTGAAAAACCACTTTTCGCACTTGTGTTGGTGCAGGAAACCACTTTTGCACTTGTATTAGTATGGGAAAAAACACTTTTCGCACTTGTGTTAGTGTTGAAAAACCACTTTTCGCACTTGTGTTAGTGTTGAAAAACCACTTTTGCACTTGTATTAGTGTGGAAAAATCACTTTTTGCACTTGTGATAGTGTTGAAAAACCACTTTTTGCACTTGTGTTAGTGTTGAAAAACCACTTTTCGCACTTGTGTTAGTGTTGAAAACCCACTTTTCGCACTTGTGTTAGTGTTGAAAAACCACTTTTCGCACTTGTGTTAGTGTTGAAAAACCACTTTTCGCACTTGTGTTAGTGTTGAAAAACCACATTTCGCACTTGTGTGTTGGTGCAGGAAACCACTTTTGCACTTGTATTAGTGTGGAAAAAACCCTTTTTGCACTTGTGATAGTGTTGAAAAACCACTTTTCGCACTTGTGTTAGTGTTGAAAAACCACTTTTCGCACTTGTGTTTGTGCAGGAAACCACTTTTGCACTTGTATTAGTGTGGAAAAAACACTTTTTGCACTTGTGATAGTGTTGAAAAACCACTTTTCGCTCTTGTGTTAGTGTTGAAAAACCACTTTTCGCACTTGTGTTGGTGCAGGAAACCACTTTTGCACTTGTATTAGTGTGGAAAAAACACTTTTTGCACTTGTGATAGTGTTGAAAAACCACTTTTCGCACTTGTGTTAGTGTTGAAAAACCACTTTTCGCACTTGTGTTGGTGCAGGAAACCACTTTTGCACTTGTATTAGTGTGGAAAAAACACTTTTTGCACTTGTGATAGTGTTGAAAAACCACTTTTCGTACTTGTGTTAGTGTTGAAAAACCACTTTTAGCACTTGTGTTGGTGCAGGAAACCACTTTTGCACTTGTATTAGTGTGGAAAAACCACTTTTCGCACTTGTGTTAGTGTTGAAAAACCACTTTTCGCACTTGTGTTAGTGTTGAAAAACCACTTTTCGCACTAGTGTTAGTGTTGAAAAACCACTTTTCGCACTTGTGTTGGTGCAGGAAACCACTTTTGCACTTGTGTTAGTGTTGAAAAACCACTTTTCACACTTGTGTTGGTGCAGGAAACCACTTTTGCACTTGTATTAGTGTGGAAAAACCACTTTTCGCACTTGTGTTAGTGTTGAAAAACCACTTTTCGCACTTGTGTTAGTGTTGAAAAACCACTTTTCGCACTTGTGTTGGTGCAGGAAACCACTTTTGCACTTGTATTAGTGTGGAAAAAACACTTTTTGCACTTGTGATAGTGTTGAAAAACCACTTTTCGCACTTGTGTTAGTGTTGAAAAACCACTTTTCGCACTTGTGTTAGTGTTGAAAAACCACTTTTCGCACGTGTTGGTGCAGGAAACCACTTTTGCACTTGTATTAGTGTGGAAAAAACACTTTTTGCACTTATGATAGTGTTAAAAAACCACTTTTCGCACTTGTGTTGGTGCAGGAAACCACTTTTGCACTTGTATTAGTGTGGAAAAAACACTTTTTGCACTTGTGATAGTGTTGAAAAACCACTTTTCGCACTTGTGTTGGTGTTGAAAAACCACTTTTCGCACTTGTGTTAGTGTTGAAAAACCACTTTTCGCACTTGTGTTGGTGCAGGAAACCACTTTTGCACTTGTATTAGTGTGGAAAAAACACTTTTTGCACTTGTGATAGTGTTGAAAAACAACTTTTCGCACTTGTGTTAGTGTTGAAAAACCACTTTTCGCACTTGTGTTGGTGCAGGAAACCACTTTTGCACTTGTATTAGTGTGGAAAAAACACTTTTCGCACTTGTGTTAGTGTTGAAAAACCACTTTTCGCACTTGTGTTATTGTTGAAAAACCACTTTTGCACTTGTATTAGTGTGGAAAAAACACTTTTTGCACTTGTGATAGTGTTGAAAAACAACTTTTCGCACTTGCGTTAGTGTTGAAAAACCACTTTTCGCACTTGTGTTGGTGCAGGAAACCACTTTTGCACTTGTATTAGTGTGGAAAAACCACTTTTCGCACTTGTGTTAGTGTTGAAAAACCACTTTTCGCACTTGTGTTAGTGTTGAAAAACCACTTTTCGCACTTGTGTTGGTGCAGGAAACCACTTTTGCACTTGTATTATTGTGGAAAAAACACTTTTTGCACTTGTGATAGTGTTGAAAAACCACTTTTCGCACTTGTGTTAGTGTTGAAAAACCACTTTTCGCACTTGTGTTAGTGTTGAAAAACCACTTTTCGCACGTGTTGGTGCAGGAAACCACTTTTGCACTTGTATTATTGTGGAAAAAACACTTTTTGCACTTGTGATAGTGTTGAAAAACCACTTTTCGCACTTGTGTTAGTGTTGAAAAACCACTTTTCGCACTTGTGTTGGTGCAGGAAACCACTTTTGCACTTGTATTAGTGTGGAAAAAACACTTTTTGCACTTGTGATAGTGTTGAAAAACCACTTTTCGCACTTGTGTTGGTGTTGAAAAACCACTTTTCGCACTTGTGTTAGTGTTGAAAAACCACTTTCCGCACTTGTGTTAGTGTTGAAAAACCACTTCTCGCACTTGTGTTGGTGCAGGAAACCACTTTTGCACTTGTATTAGTGTGGAAAAACCACTTTTCGCACTTGTGTTAGTGTTGAAAAACCACTTTTCGCACTTGTGTTAGTGTTGAAAAACCACTTTTCGCACTTGTGTTGGTGCAGGAAACCACTTTTGCACTTGTATTATTGTGGAAAAAACACTTTTTGCACTTGTGATAGTGTTGAAAAACCACTTTTCGCACTTGTGTTAGTGTTGAAAAACCACTTTTCGCACTTGTGTTAGTGTTGAAAAACCACTTTTCGCACGTGTTGGTGCAGGAAACCACTTTTGCACTTGTATTAGTGTGGAAAAAACACTTTTTGCACTTGTGATAGTGTTGAAAAACCACTTTTCGCACTTGTGTTAGTGTTGAAAAACCACTTTTCGCACTTGTGTTGGTGCAGGAAACCACTTTTGCACTTGTATTAGTGTGGAAAAAACACTTTTTGCACTTGTGATAGTGTTGAAAAACCACTTTTCGCACTTGTGTTGGTGTTGAAAAACCACTTTTCGCACTTGTGTTAGTGTTGTAAAACCACTTTTCGCACTTGTGTTGGTGCAGGAAACCACTTTTGCACTTGTATTAGTGTGGAAAAAACACTTTTTGCACTTGTGATAGTGTTGAAAAACAACTTTTCGCACTTGTGTAAGTGTTGAAAAACCACTTTTCGCACTTGTGTTAGTGTTGAAAAACCACTTTTCGCACTTGTGTTGGTGCAGGAAACCACTTTTGCACTTGTATTAGTATGGGAAAAAACACTTTTCGCACTTGTGTTAGTGTTGAAAAACCACTTTTCGCACTTGTGTTAGTGTTGAAAAACCACTTTTGCACTTGTATTAGTGTGGAAAAATCACTTTTTGCACTTGTGATAGTGTTGAAAAACGACTTTTTGCACTTGTGTTAGTGTTGAAAAACCACTTTTCGCACTTGTGTTAGTGTTGAAAACCCACTTTTCGCACTTGTGTTGGTGCAGGAAACCACTTTTGCACTTGTATTAGTGTGAAAATAACACTTTTTGCACTTGTGATAGTGTTGAAAAACCACTTTTCGCACTTGTGTTAGTGTTGAAAAACCACTTTTCGCACTTGTGTTGGTGCAGGAAACCACTTTTGCACTTGTATTAGTGTGGAAAAACCACTTTTCGCACTTGTGTTAGTGTTGAAAAACCACTTTTCGCACTTGTGTTAGTGTTGAAAAACCACTTTTCGCACTTGTGTTAGTGTTGAAAAACCACTTTTCGCACTTGTGTTAGTGTTGAAAAACCACTTTTCGCACTTGTGTTGGTGCAGGAAACCACTTTTGCACTTGTATTAGTGTGGAAAAAACACTTTTTGCACTTGTGATAGTGTTGAAAAACCACTTTTCACACTTGTGTTAGTGTTGAAAAACCACTTTTCGCACTTGTGTTGGTGCAGGAAACCACTTTTGCACTTGTATTAGTGTGGAAAAACCACTTTTCGCACTTGTGTTAGTGTTGAAAAACCACTTTTCGCACTTGTGTTAGTGTTGAAAAACCACTTTTCGCACTTGTGTTAGTGTTGAAAAACCACATTTCGCACTTGTGTGTTGGTGCAGGAAACCACTTTTGCACTTGTATTAGTGTGGAAAAAACACTTTTTGCACTTGTGATAGTGTTGAAAAACCACTTTTCGCACTTGTGTTAGTGTTGAAAAACCACTTTTCGCACTTGTGTTTGTGCAGGAAACCACTTTTGCACTTGTATTAGTGTGGAAAAAACACTTTTTGCACTTGTGATAGTGTTGAAAAACCACTTTTCGCTCTTGTGTTAGTGTTGAAAAACCACTTTTCGCACTTGTGTTGGTGCAGGAAACCACTTTTGCACTTGTATTAGTGTGGAAAAAACACTTTTTGCACTTGTGATAGTGTTGAAAAACAACTTTTCGCACTTGTGTAAGTGTTGAAAAACCACTTTTCGCACTTGTGTTAGTGTTGAAAAACCACTTTTCGCACTTGTGTTGGTGCAGGAAACCACTTTTGCACTTGTATTAGTATGGGAAAAAACACTTTTCGCACTTGTGTTAGTGTTGAAAAACCACTTTTCGCACTTGTGTTAGTGTTGAAAAACCACTTTTGCACTTGTATTAGTGTGGAAAAATCACTTTTTGCACTTGTGATAGTGTTGAAAAACCACTTTTTGCACTTGTGTTAGTGTTGAAAAACCACTTTTCGCACTTGTGTTAGTGTTGAAAACCCACTTTTCGCACTTGTGTTGGTGCAGGAAACCACTTTTGCACTTGTATTAGTGTGAAAAAAACACTTTTTGCACTTGTGATAGTGTTGAAAAACCACTTTTCGCACTTGTGTTAGTGTTGAAAAACCACTTTTCGCACTTGTGTTGGTGCAGGAAACCACTTTTGCACTTGTATTAGTGTGGAAAAACCACTTTTCGCACTTGTGTTAGTGTTGAAAAACCACTTTTCGCACTTGTGTTAGTGTTGAAAAACCACTTTTCGCACTTGTGTTAGTGTTGAAAAACCACTTTTCGCACTTGTGTTAGTGTTGAAAAACCACTTTTCGCACTTGTGTTGGTGCAGGAAACCACTTTTGCACTTGTATTAGTGTGGAAAAAACACTTTTTGCACTTGTGATAGTGTTGAAAAACCACTTTTCACACTTGTGTTAGTGTTGAAAAACCACTTTTCGCACTTGTGTTGGTGCAGGAAACCACTTTTGCACTTGTATTAGTGTGGAAAAACCACTTTTCGCACTTGTGTTAGTGTTGAAAAACCACTTTTCGCACTTGTGTTAGTGTTGAAAAACCACTTTTCGCACTTGTGTTAGTGTTGAAAAACCACATTTCGCACTTGTGTGTTGGTGCAGGAAACCACTTTTGCACTTGTATTAGTGTGGAAAAAACCCTTTTTGCACTTGTGATAGTGTTGAAAAACCACTTTTCGCACTTGTGTTAGTGTTGAAAAACCACTTTTCGCACTTGTGTTTGTGCAGGAAACCACTTTTGCACTTGTATTAGTGTGGAAAAAACACTTTTTGCACTTGTGATAGTGTTGAAAAACCACTTTTCGCTCTTGTGTTAGTGTTGAAAAACCACTTTTCGCACTTGTGTTGGTGCAGGAAACCACTTTTGCACTTGTATTAGTGTGGAAAAAAACACTTTTTGCACTTGTGATAGTGTTGAAAAACCACTTTTCGCACTTGTGTTAGTGTTGAAAAACCACTTTTCGCACTTGTGTTGGTGCAGGAAACCACTTTTGCACTTGTATTAGTGTGGAAAAAACACTTTTTGCACTTGTGATAGTGTTGAAAAACCACTTTTCGCACTTGTGTTAGTGTTGAAAAACCACTTTTAGCACTTGTGTTGGTGCAGGAAACCACTTTTGCACTTGTATTAGTGTGGAAAAACCACTTTTCGCACTTGTGTTAGTGTTGAAAAACCACTTTTCGCACTTGTGTTAGTGTTGAAAAACCACTTTTCGCACTTGTGTTAGTGTTGAAAAACCACTTTTCGCACTTGTGTTGGTGCAGGAAACCACTTTTGCACTTGTGTTAGTGTTGAAAAACCACTTTTCGCACTTGTGTTGGTGCAGGAAACCACTTTTGCACTTGTATTAGTGTGGAAAAACCACTTTTCGCACTTGTGTTAGTGTTGAAAAACCACTTTTCGCACTTGTGTTAGTGTTGAAAAACCACTTTTCGCACTTGTGTTGGTGCAGGAAACCACTTTTGCACTTGTATTAGTGTGGAAAAAACACTTTTTGCACTTGTGATAGTGTTGAAAAACCACTTTTCGCACTTGTGTTAGTGTTGAAAAACCACTTTTCGCACTTGTGTTAGTGTTGAAAAACCACTTTTCGCACGTGTTGGTGCAGGAAACCACTTTTGCACTTGTATTAGTGTGGAAAAAACACTTTTTGCACTTATGATAGTGTTAAAAAACCACTTTTCGCACTTGTGTTGGTGCAGGAAACCACTTTTGCACTTGTATTAGTGTGGAAAAAACACTTTTTGCACTTGTGATAGTGTTGAAAAACCACTTTTCGCACTTGTGTTGGTGTTGAAAAACCACTTTTCGCACTTGTGTTAGTGTTGAAAAACCACTTTTCGCACTTGTGTTGGTGCAGGAAACCACTTTTGCACTTGTATTAGTGTGGAAAAAACACTTTTTGCACTTGTGATAGTGTTGAAAAACAACTTTTCGCACTTGTGTTAGTGTTGAAAAACCACTTTTCGCACTTGTGTTGGTGCAGGAAACCACTTTTGCACTTGTATTAGTGTGGAAAAAACACTTTTCGCACTTGTGTTAGTGTTGAAAAACCACTTTTCGCACTTGTGTTATTGTTGAAAAACCACTTTTGCACTTGTATTAGTGTGGAAAAAACACTTTTTGCACTTGTGATAGTGTTGAAAAACAACTTTTCGCACTTGCGTTAGTGTTGAAAAACCACTTTTCGCACTTGTGTTGGTGCAGGAAACCACTTTTGCACTTGTATTAGTGTGGAAAAACCACTTTTCGCACTTGTGTTAGTGTTGAAAAACCACTTTTCGCACTTGTGTTAGTGTTGAAAAACCACTTTTCGCACTTGTGTTGGTGCAGGAAACCACTTTTGCACTTGTATTATTGTGGAAAAAACACTTTTTGCACTTGTGATAGTGTTGAAAAACCACTTTTCGCACTTGTGTTAGTGTTGAAAAACCACTTTTCGCACTTGTGTTAGTGTTGAAAAACCACTTTTCGCACGTGTTGGTGCAGGAAACCACTTTTGCACTTGTATTAGTGTGGAAAAAACACTTTTTGCACTTGTGATAGTGTTGAAAAACCACTTTTCGCACTTGTGTTAGTGTTGAAAAACCACTTTTCGCACTTGTGTTGGTGCAGGAAACCACTTTTGCACTTGTATTAGTGTGGAAAAAACACTTTTTGCACTTGTGATAGTGTTGAAAAACCACTTTTCGCACTTGTGTTGGTGTTGAAAAACCACTTTTCGCACTTGTGTTAGTGTTGAAAAACCACTTTCCGCACTTGTGTTAGTGTTGAAAAACCACCTCTCGCACTTGTGTTGGTGCAGGAAACCACTTTTGCACTTGTATTAGTGTGGAAAAACCACTTTTCGCACTTGTGTTAGTGTTGAAAAACCACTTTTCGCACTTGTGTTAGTGTTGAAAAACCACTTTTCGCACTTGTGTTGGTGCAGGAAACCACTTTTGCACTTGTATTATTGTGGAAAAAACACTTTTTGCACTTGTGATAGTGTTGAAAAACCACTTTTCGCACTTGTGTTAGTGTTGAAAAACCACTTTTCGCACTTGTGTTAGTGTTGAAAAACCACTTTTCGCACGTGTTGGTGCAGGAAACCACTTTTGCACTTGTATTAGTGTGGAAAAAACACTTTTTGCACTTGTGATAGTGTTGAAAAACCACTTTTCGCACTTGTGTTAGTGTTGAAAAACCACTTTTCGCACTTGTGTTGGTGCAGGAAACCACTTTTGCACTTGTATTAGTGTGGAAAAAACACTTTTTGCACTTGTGATAGTGTTGAAAAACCACTTTTCGCACTTGTGTTGGTGTTGAAAAACCACTTTTCGCACTTGTGTTAGTGTTGAAAAACCACTTTTCGCAC
>NW_027620075.1:0-18982 GCF_964187855.1 Myxine glutinosa
GAAAAGTGGTTTTTCAACACTATCACAAGTGCAAAAAGTGTTTTTTCCACACCAATACAAGTGCAAAAGTGGTTTCCTGCACCAACACAAGTGCGAAAAGTGGTTTTTCAACACTAACACAAGTGCGAAAAGTGGTTTTTCAACACTAACACAAGTGCGAAAAATGGTTTTTCAACACTAACACAAGTGCGAAAAGTGGTTTTTCCACACTAATACAAGTGCAAAAGTGGTTTCCTGCACCAACACAAGTGCGAAAAGTGGTTTTTCAACACTAACACAAGTGCGAAAAGTTGTTTTTCAACACTATCACAAGTGCAAAAAGTGTTTTTTCCACACTAATACAAGTGCAAAAGTGGTTTCCTGCACCAACACAAGTGTGAAAAGTGGTTTTTCAACACTAACACAAGTGCGAAAATGGTTTTTCAACACTAACACAAGTGCGAAAAGTGGTTTTTCCACACTAATACAAGTGCAAAAGTGGTTTCCTGCACCAACACAAGTGCGAAAAGTGGTTTTTCAACACTAACACAAGTGCGAAAAGTGGTTTTTCAACATTAACACAAGTGCGAAAAGTGGTTTTTCAACACTAACACAAGTGCGAAAAGTGTTTTTTCCACACCAATACAAGTGCAAAAGTGGTTTCCTGCACCAACACAAGTGCGAAAAGTGGTTTTTCAACACTAACACAAGTGCAAAAAGTGGTTTTTCAACACTAACACAAGTGCGAAAAATGGTTTTTCAACACTAACACAAGTGCGAAAAGTGCTTTTTCCGCACTAATACAAGTGCAAAAGTGGTTTCCTGCACCAACACAAGTGCGAAAAGTGGTTTTTCAACACTAACACAAGTGCGAAAAGTGGTTTTTCAACACTATCACAAGTGCAAAAAGTGTTTTTTCCACACTAATACAAGTGCAAAAGTGGTTTTTCAACACTAACACAAGTGCGAAAAGTGGTTTTTCAACACTAACACAAGTGCGAAAAGTGGTTTTTCAACACTATCACAAGTGCAAAAAGTGTTTTTTCCACACTAATACAAGTGCAAAAGTGGTTTCCTGCACCAACACAAGTGCGAAAAGTGGTTTTTCAACACTAACACAAGTGCGAAAAGTGATTTTTACACACTAATACAAGTGCAAAAGTGGTTTCCTGCACCAACACAAGTGCGAAAAGTGGTTTTTCAACACTAACACAAGTGCGAAAAGTGGTTTTTCCACACTAATACAAGTGCAAAAGTGGTTTCCTGCACCAACACAAGTGCGAAAAGTGGTTTTTCAACACTAACACTAGTGCGAAAAGTGGTTTTTCAACACTAACACAAGTGCGAAAAGTGGTTTTTCAACACTATCACAAGTGCAAAAAGTGTTTTTTCCACACGAATACAAGTGCAAAAGTGGTTTCCTGCACCAACACAAGTGCGAAAAGTGGTTTTTCAACACTAACACAAGTGCGAAAAGTGGTTTTTCAACACTATCACAAGTGCAAAAAGTGTTTTTTCCACACGAATACAAGTGCAAAAGTGGTTTACTGCACCAACACAAGTGCGAAAAGTGGTTTTTCAACACTAACACAAGAGCGAAAAGTGGTTTTTCAACACTATCACAAGTGCAAAAAGTGTTTTTTCCACACCAATACAAGTGCAAAAGTGGTTTCCTGCACCAACACAAGTGCGAAAAGTGGTTTTTCAACACTAACACAAGTGCGAAAAGTGGTTTTTCAACACTAACACAAGTGCGAAAAATGGTTTTTCAACACTAACACAAGTGCGAAAAGTGGTTTT
Organism: Myxine glutinosa; assembly: GCF_964187855.1. Lineage (NCBI taxonomy): Eukaryota > Metazoa > Chordata > Myxini > Myxiniformes > Myxinidae > Myxine > Myxine glutinosa. Next base: position 1,780 of record NW_027620075.1, read on the forward strand.
TCCACACTAATACAAGTGCAAAAGTGGTTTCCTGCACCAACACAAGTGCGAAAAGTGGTTTTTCAACACTAACACAAGTGCGAAAAGTTGTTTTTCAACACTATCACAAGTGCAAAAAGTGTTTTTCCACACTAATACAAGTGCAAAAGTGGTTTCCTGCACCAACACAAGTGTGAAAAGTGGTTTTTCAACACTAACACAAGTGCGAAAATGGTTTTTCAACACTAACACAAGTGCGAAAAGTGGTTTTTCCACACTAATACAAGTGCAAAAGTGGTTTCCTGCACCAACACAAGTGCGAAAAGTGGTTTTTCAACACTAACACAAGTGCGAAAAGTGGTTTTTCAACACTATCACAAGTGCAAAAAGTGTTTTTTCCACACTAATACAAGTGCAAAAGTGGTTTCCTGCACCAACACAAGTGCGAAAAGTGGTTTTTCAACACTAACACAAGTGCGAAAAGTGGTTTTTCAACACTAACACAAGTGCGAAAAGTGGTTTTTTCCACACTAATACAAGTGCAAAAGTGGTTTCCTGCACCAACACAAGTGCGAAAAGTGGTTTTTCAACACTAACACAAGTGCGAAAGTGGTTTTTCAACACTATCACAAGTGCAAAAAAGTGTTTTTTCCACACTAATACAAGTGCAAAAGTGGTTTCCTGCACCAACACAAGTGCGAAAAGTGGTTTTTCAACACTAACACAAGTGCAAAAAGTGGTTTTTCAAGACTAACACAAGTGCGAAAAGTGGTTTTTCCACACTAATACAAGTGCAAAAGTGGTTTCCTACACCAACACAAGTGCGAAAAGTGGTTTTTCAACACTAACACAAGTGCGAAAAGTGGTTTTTCAACACTATCACAAGTGCAAAAAGTGTTTTTTCCACACTAATACAAGTGCGAAAGTGGTTTCCTGCACCAACACAAGTGTGAAAAGTGGTCTTTCAACACTAACACAAGTGCGAAAAGTGGTTTTTCAACACTAACACAAGTGCGAAAAGTGGTTTTTCAACACTAACACAAGTGCAAAAAGTGGTTTTTCAAGACTAACACAAGTGCGAAAAGTGGTTTTTCCACACTAATACAAGTGCAAAAGTGGTTTCCTACACCAACACAAGTGCGAAAAGTGGTTTTTCAACACTAACACAAGTGCGAAAAGTGGTTTTTCAACACTAACACAAGTGCGAAAAGTGTTTTTTCCACACTAATACAAGTGCAAAAGTGGTTTCCTGCACCAACACAAGTGCGAAAAGTGGTCTTTCAACACTAACACAAGTGCGAAAAGTGGTTTTTCAACACTAACACAAGTGCGAAAAGTGGTTTTTCAACACTAATACAAATGCAAAAAGTGGTTTTTCAACACGAACACAAGTGCGAAAAGTGGTTTTTCCACACTAATACAAGTGCAAAAGTGGTTTCCTGCACCAACACAAGTGCGAAAAGTGGTTTTTCAACACTAACACAAATGCGAAAAGTGGTTTTTCAACACTATCACAAGTGCAAAAAGTGTTTTTTCCACACTAATACAAGTGCAAAAGTGGTTTCCTGCACCAACACAAGTGCGAAAAGTGGTTTTTCAACACTAACACAAGTGCGAAAAGTGGTTTTTCAACACTAACACAAGTGCGAAAAGTGGTTTTTCCACACTAATACAAGTGCAAAAGTGGTTTACTGCACCAACACAAGTGCGAAAAGTGGTTTTTCAACACTAACACAAGTGCGAAAAGTGGTTTTTCAACACTATCACAAGTGCAAAAAGTGTTTTTTCCACACTAATACAAGTGCAAAAGTGGTTTCCTGCACCAACACAAGTGCGAAAAGTGGTTTTTCAACACTAACACAAGTGCGAAAAGTGGTTTTTCAACACTAACACAAGTGCGAAAAGTAGTTTTTCAACACTATCACAAGTGCAAAAAGTGTTTTTTCCACACTAATACAAGTGCAAAAGTGGTTTCCTGCACCAACACAAGTGCGAAAAGTGGTTTTTCAACACTAACACAAGTGCGAAAAGTGGTATTTCAACACTAACACAAGTGCAAAAAGTGGTTTTTCCACACTAATACAAGTGCAAAAGTGGCTTCCTGCACCAACACAAGTGCGAAAAGTGGTTTTTCAACACTAACACAAGTGCGAAAAGTGGTTTTTCAACACTATTACAAGTGCAAAAAGTGTTTCTTCCACACTAATACAAGTGCAAAAGTGGTTTCCTGCACCAACACAAGTGCGAAAAGTGGATTTTCAACACTAACACAAGTGCGAAAAGTGGTTTTTCAACACTAACACAAGTGCGAAAAGTGGTTTTTTCCACACTAATACAAGTGCAAAAGTGGTTTTTCAACACTAACACAAGTGCGAAAAGTGGTTTTTCAACACTAACACAAGTGCGAAAAGTGGTTTTTCAACACTATCACAAGTGCAAAAAGTGTTTTTTCCACACTAATACAAGTGCAAAAGTGGTTTCCTGCACCAACACAAGTGCGAAAAGTGGTTTTTCAACACTAACACAAGTGCGAAAAGTGATTTTTACACACTAATACAAGTGCAAAAGTGGTTTCCTGCACCAACACAAGTGCGAAAAGTGGTTTTTCAACACTAACACAAGTGCGAAAAGTGGTTTTTCCACACTAATACAAGTGCAAAAGTGGTTTCCTGCACCAACACAAGTGCAAAAAGTGGTCTTTCAACACTAACACAAGTGCGAAAAGTGGTTTTTCAACACTAACACAAGTGCGAAAAGTGGTTTTTCAACACTAACACAAGTGCGAAAAGTGGTTTTTCAACACTAACACAAGTGCGAAAAGTGTTTTTTCCACACTAATACAAGTGCAAAAGTGGTTTCCTGCACCAACACAAGTGCGAAAAGTGGTCTTTCAACACTAACACAAGTGCGAAAAGTGGTTTTTCAACACTAACACAAGTGCGAAAAGTGGTTTTTCAACACTAATACAAATGCAAAAAGTGGTTTTTCAACACGAACACAAGTGCGAAAAGTGGTTTTTCCACACTAATACAAGTGCAAAAGTGGTTTCCTGCACCAACACAAGTGCGAAAAGTGGTTTTTCAACACTAACACAAATGCGAAAAGTGGTTTTTCAACACTATCACAAGTGCAAAAAGTGTTTTTTCCACACTAATACAAGTGCAAAAGTGGTTTCCTGCACCAACACAAGTGCGAAAAGTGGTTTTTCAACACTAACACAAGTGCGAAAAGTGGTTTTTCAACACTAACACAAGTGCGAAAAGTGGTTTTTCCACACTAATACAAGTGCAAAAGTGGTTTACTGCACCAACACAAGTGCGAAAAGTGGTTTTTCAACACTAACACAAGTGCGAAAAGTGGTTTTTCAACACTATCACAAGTGCAAAAAGTGTTTTTTCCACACTAATACAAGTGCAAAAGTGGTTTCCTGCACCAACACAAGTGCGAAAAGTGGTTTTTCAACACTAACACAAGTGCGAAAAGTGGTTTTTCAACACTAACACAAGTGCGAAAAGTAGTTTTTCAACACTATCACAAGTGCAAAAAGTGTTTTTTCCACACTAATACAAGTGCAAAAGTGGTTTCCTGCACCAACACAAGTGCGAAAAGTGGTTTTTCAACACTAACACAAGTGCGAAAAGTGGTATTTCAACACTAACACAAGTGCAAAAAGTGGTTTTTCCACACTAATACAAGTGCAAAAGTGGCTTCCTGCACCAACACAAGTGCGAAAAGTGGTTTTTCAACACTAACACAAGTGCGAAAAGTGGTTTTTCAACACTATTACAAGTGCAAAAAGTGTTTCTTCCACACTAATACAAGTGCAAAAGTGGTTTCCTGCACCAACACAAGTGCGAAAAGTGGATTTTCAACACTAACACAAGTGCGAAAAGTGGTTTTTCAACACTAACACAAGTGCGAAAAGTGGTTTTTTCCACACTAATACAAGTGCAAAAGTGGTTTTTCAACACTAACACAAGTGCGAAAAGTGGTTTTTCAACACTAACACAAGTGCGAAAAGTGGTTTTTCAACACTATCACAAGTGCAAAAAGTGTTTTTTCCACACTAATACAAGTGCAAAAGTGGTTTCCTGCACCAACACAAGTGCGAAAAGTGGTTTTTCAACACTAACACAAGTGCGAAAAGTGATTTTTACACACTAATACAAGTGCAAAAGTGGTTTCCTGCACCAACACAAGTGCGAAAAGTGGTTTTTCAACACTAACACAAGTGCGAAAAGTGGTTTTTCCACACTAATACAAGTGCAAAAGTGGTTTCCTGCACCAACACAAGTGCAAAAAGTGGTCTTTCAACACTAACACAAGTGCGAAAAGTGGTTTTTCAACACTAACACAAGTGCGAAAAGTGGTTTTTCAACACTAACACAAGTGCGAAAAGTGGTTTTTCAACACTAACACAAGTGCGAAAAGTGTTTTTTCCACACTAATACAAGTGCAAAAGTGGTTTCCTGCACCAACACAAGTGCGAAAAGTGGTCTTTCAACACTAACACAAGTGCGAAAAGTGGTTTTTCAACACTAACACAAGTGCGAAAAGTGGTTTTTCAACACTAATACAAATGCAAAAAGTGGTTTTTCAACACGAACACAAGTGCGAAAAGTGGTTTTTCCACACTAATACAAGTGCAAAAGTGGTTTCCTGCACCAACACAAGTGCGAAAAGTGGTTTTTCAACACTAACACAAATGCGAAAAGTGGTTTTTCAACACTATCACAAGTGCAAAAAGTGTTTTTTCCACACTAATACAAGTGCAAAAGTGGTTTCCTGCACCAACACAAGTGCAAAAAGTGGTTTTTCAACACTAACACAAGTGCGAAAAGTGGTTTTTCAACACTAACACAAGTGCGAAAAGTGGTTTTTCCACACTAATACAAGTGCAAAAGTGGTTTCCTGCACCAACACAAGTGCGAAAAGTGGTTTTTCAACACTAACACTAGTGCGAAAAGTGGTTTTTCAACACTAACACAAGTGCGAAAAGTGGTTTTTCAACACTATCACAAGTGCAAAAAGTGTTTTTTCCACACGAATACAAGTGCAAAAGTGGTTTCCTGCACCAACACAAGTGCGAAAAGTGGTTTTTCAACACTAACACAAGTGCGAAAAGTGGTTTTTCAACACTATCACAAGTGCAAAAAGTGTTTTTTCCACACGAATACAAGTGCAAAAGTGGTTTACTGCACCAACACAAGTGCGAAAAGTGGTTTTTCAACACTAACACAAGAGCGAAAAGTGGTTTTTCAACACTATCACAAGTGCAAAAAGTGTTTTTTCCACACCAATACAAGTGCAAAAGTGGTTTCCTGCACCAACACAAGTGCGAAAAGTGGTTTTTCAACACTAACACAAGTGCGAAAAGTGGTTTTTCAACACTAACACAAGTGCGAAAAATGGTTTTTCAACACTAACACAAGTGCGAAAAGTGGTTTTTCCACACTAATACAAGTGCAAAAGTGGTTTCCTGCACCAACACAAGTGCGAAAAGTGGTTTTTCAACACTAACACAAGTGCGAAAAGTTGTTTTTCAACACTATCACAAGTGCAAAAAGTGTTTTTCCACACTAATACAAGTGCAAAAGTGGTTTCCTGCACCAACACAAGTGTGAAAAGTGGTTTTTCAACACTAACACAAGTGCGAAAATGGTTTTTCAACACTAACACAAGTGCGAAAAGTGGTTTTTCCACACTAATACAAGTGCAAAAGTGGTTTCCTGCACCAACACAAGTGCGAAAAGTGGTTTTTCAACACTAACACAAGTGCGAAAAGTGGTTTTTCAACACTATCACAAGTGCAAAAAGTGTTTTTTCCACACTAATACAAGTGCAAAAGTGGTTTCCTGCACCAACACAAGTGCGAAAAGTGGTTTTTCAACACTAACACAAGTGCGAAAAGTGGTTTTTCAACACTAACACAAGTGCGAAAAGTGGTTTTTTCCACACTAATACAAGTGCAAAAGTGGTTTCCTGCACCAACACAAGTGCGAAAAGTGGTTTTTCAACACTAACACAAGTGCGAAAAGTGGTTTTTCAACACTATCACAAGTGCAAAAAAGTGTTTTTTCCACACTAATACAAGTGCAAAAGTGGTTTCCTGCACCAACACAAGTGCGAAAAGTGGTTTTTCAACACTAACACAAGTGCAAAAAGTGGTTTTTCAAGACTAACACAAGTGCGAAAAGTGGTTTTTCCACACTAATACAAGTGCAAAAGTGGTTTCCTACACCAACACAAGTGCAAAAAGTGGTTTTTCAACACTAACACAAGTGCGAAAAGTGGTTTTTCAACACTATCACAAGTGCAAAAAGTGTTTTTTCCACACTAATACAAGTGCGAAAGTGGTTTCCTGCACCAACACAAGTGTGAAAAGTGGTCTTTCAACACTAACACAAGTGCGAAAAGTGGTTTTTCAACACTAACACAAGTGCGAAAAGTGGTTTTTCAACACTAACACAAGTGCAAAAAGTGGTTTTTCAAGACTAACACAAGTGCGAAAAGTGGTTTTTCCACACTAATACAAGTGCAAAAGTGGTTTCCTACACCAACACAAGTGCGAAAAGTGGTTTTTCAACACTAACACAAGTGCGAAAAGTGGTTTTTCAACACTAACACAAGTGCGAAAAGTGTTTTTTCCACACTAATACAAGTGCAAAAGTGGTTTCCTGCACCAACACAAGTGCGAAAAGTGGTCTTTCAACACTAACACAAGTGCGAAAAGTGGTTTTTCAACACTAACACAAGTGCGAAAAGTGGTTTTTCAACACTAATACAAATGCAAAAAGTGGTTTTTCAACACGAACACAAGTGCGAAAAGTGGTTTTTCCACACTAATACAAGTGCAAAAGTGGTTTCCTGCACCAACACAAGTGCGAAAAGTGGTTTTTCAACACTAACACAAATGCGAAAAGTGGTTTTTCAACACTATCACAAGTGCAAAAAGTGTTTTTTCCACACTAATACAAGTGCAAAAGTGGTTTCCTGCACCAACACAAGTGCGAAAAGTGGTTTTTCAACACTAACACAAGTGCGAAAAGTGGTTTTTCAACACTAACACAAGTGCGAAAAGTGGTTTTTCCACACTAATACAAGTGCAAAAGTGGTTTACTGCACCAACACAAGTGCGAAAAGTGGTTTTTCAACACTAACACAAGTGCGAAAAGTGGTTTTTCAACACTATCACAAGTGCAAAAAGTGTTTTTTCCACACTAATACAAGTGCAAAAGTGGTTTCCTGCACCAACACAAGTGCGAAAAGTGGTTTTTCAACACTAACACAAGTGCGAAAAGTGGTTTTTCAACACTAACACAAGTGCGAAAAGTAGTTTTTCAACACTATCACAAGTGCAAAAAGTGTTTTTTCCACACTAATACAAGTGCAAAAGTGGTTTCCTGCACCAACACAAGTGCGAAAAGTGGTTTTTCAACACTAACACAAGTGCGAAAAGTGGTATTTCAACACTAACACAAGTGCAAAAAGTGGTTTTTCCACACTAATACAAGTGCAAAAGTGGCTTCCTGCACCAACACAAGTGCGAAAAGTGGTTTTTCAACACTAACACAAGTGCGAAAAGTGGTTTTTCAACACTATTACAAGTGCAAAAAGTGTTTCTTCCACACTAATACAAGTGCAAAAGTGGTTTCCTGCACCAACACAAGTGCGAAAAGTGGATTTTCAACACTAACACAAGTGCGAAAAGTGGTTTTTCAACACTAACACAAGTGCGAAAAGTGGTTTTTTCCACACTAATACAAGTGCAAAAGTGGTTTTTCAACACTAACACAAGTGCGAAAAGTGGTTTTTCAACACTAACACAAGTGCGAAAAGTGGTTTTTCAACACTATCACAAGTGCAAAAAGTGTTTTTTCCACACTAATACAAGTGCAAAAGTGGTTTCCTGCACCAACACAAGTGCGAAAAGTGGTTTTTCAACACTAACACAAGTGCGAAAAGTGATTTTTACACACTAATACAAGTGCAAAAGTGGTTTCCTGCACCAACACAAGTGCGAAAAGTGGTTTTTCAACACTAACACAAGTGCGAAAAGTGGTTTTTCCACACTAATACAAGTGCAAAAGTGGTTTCCTGCACCAACACAAGTGCAAAAAGTGGTCTTTCAACACTAACACAAGTGCGAAAAGTGGTTTTTCAACACTAACACAAGTGCGAAAAGTGGTTTTTCAACACTAACACAAGTGCGAAAAGTGGTTTTTCAACACTAACACAAGTGCGAAAAGTGTTTTTTCCACACTAATACAAGTGCAAAAGTGGTTTCCTGCACCAACACAAGTGCGAAAAGTGGTCTTTCAACACTAACACAAGTGCGAAAAGTGGTTTTTCAACACTAACACAAGTGCGAAAAGTGGTTTTTCAACACTAATACAAATGCAAAAAGTGGTTTTTCAACACGAACACAAGTGCGAAAAGTGGTTTTTCCACACTAATACAAGTGCAAAAGTGGTTTCCTGCACCAACACAAGTGCGAAAAGTGGTTTTTCAACACTAACACAAATGCGAAAAGTGGTTTTTCAACACTATCACAAGTGCAAAAAGTGTTTTTTCCACACTAATACAAGTGCAAAAGTGGTTTCCTGCACCAACACAAGTGCGAAAAGTGGTTTTTCAACACTAACACAAGTGCGAAAAGTGGTTTTTCAACACTAACACAAGTGCGAAAAGTGGTTTTTCCACACTAATACAAGTGCAAAAGTGGTTTACTGCACCAACACAAGTGCGAAAAGTGGTTTTTCAACACTAACACAAGTGCGAAAAGTGGTTTTTCAACACTATCACAAGTGCAAAAAGTGTTTTTTCCACACTAATACAAGTGCAAAAGTGGTTTCCTGCACCAACACAAGTGCGAAAAGTGGTTTTTCAACACTAACACAAGTGCGAAAAGTGGTTTTTCAACACTAACACAAGTGCGAAAAGTAGTTTTTCAACACTATCACAAGTGCAAAAAGTGTTTTTTCCACACTAATACAAGTGCAAAAGTGGTTTCCTGCACCAACACAAGTGCGAAAAGTGGTTTTTCAACACTAACACAAGTGCAAAAAGTGGTATTTCAACACTAACACAAGTGCAAAAAGTGGTTTTTCCACACTAATACAAGTGCAAAAGTGGCTTCCTGCACCAACACAAGTGCGAAAAGTGGTTTTTCAACACTAACACAAGTGCGAAAAGTGGTTTTTCAACACTATTACAAGTGCAAAAAGTGTTTCTTCCACACTAATACAAGTGCAAAAGTGGTTTCCTGCACCAACACAAGTGCGAAAAGTGGATTTTCAACACTAACACAAGTGCGAAAAGTGGTTTTTCAACACTAACACAAGTGCGAAAAGTGGTTTTTTCCACACTAATACAAGTGCAAAAGTGGTTTTTCAACACTAACACAAGTGCGAAAAGTGGTTTTTCAACACTAACACAAGTGCGAAAAGTGGTTTTTCAACACTATCACAAGTGCAAAAAGTGTTTTTTCCACACTAATACAAGTGCAAAAGTGGTTTCCTGCACCAACACAAGTGCGAAAAGTGGTTTTTCAACACTAACACAAGTGCGAAAAGTGATTTTTACACACTAATACAAGTGCAAAAGTGGTTTCCTGCACCAACACAAGTGCGAAAAGTGGTTTTTCAACACTAACACAAGTGCGAAAAGTGGTTTTTCCACACTAATACAAGTGCAAAAGTGGTTTCCTGCACCAACACAAGTGCAAAAAGTGGTCTTTCAACACTAACACAAGTGCGAAAAGTGGTTTTTCAACACTAACACAAGTGCGAAAAGTGGTTTTTCAACACTAATACAAATGCAAAAAGTGGTTTTTCAACACGAACACAAGTGCGAAAAGTGGTTTTTCCACACTAATACAAGTGCAAAAGTGGTTTCCTGCACCAACACAAGTGCGAAAAGTGGTTTTTCAACACTAACACAAATGCGAAAAGTGGTTTTTCAACACTATCACAAGTGCAAAAAGTGTTTTTTCCACACTAATACAAGTGCAAAAGTGGTTTCCTGCACCAACACAAGTGCGAAAAGTGGTTTTTCAACACTAACACAAGTGCGAAAAGTGGTTTTTCAACACTAACACAAGTGCAAAAAGTGGTTTTTCCACACTAATACAAGTGCAAAAGTGGTTTACTGCACCAACACAAGTGCGAAAAGTGGTTTTTCAACACTAACACAAGTGCGAAAAGTGGTTTTTCAACACTATCACAAGTGCAAAAAGTGTTTTTTCCACACTAATACAAGTGCAAAAGTGGTTTCCTGCACCAACACAAGTGCGAAAAGTGGTTTTTCAACACTAACACAAGTGCGAAAAGTGGTTTTTCAACACTAACACAAGTGCGAAAAGTAGTTTTTCAACACTATCACAAGTGCAAAAAGTGTTTTTTCCACACTAATACAAGTGCAAAAGTGGTTTCCTGCACCAACACAAGTGCGAAAAGTGGTTTTTCAACACTAACACAAGTGCGAAAAGTGGTATTTCAACACTAACACAAGTGCAAAAAGTGGTTTTTCCACACTAATACAAGTGCAAAAGTGGCTTCCTGCACCAACACAAGTGCGAAAAGTGGTTTTTCAACACTAACACAAGTGCGAAAAGTGGTTTTTCAACACTATTACAAGTGCAAAAAGTGTTTCTTCCACACTAATACAAGTGCAAAAGTGGTTTCCTGCACCAACACAAGTGCGAAAAGTGGATTTTCAACACTAACACAAGTGCGAAAAGTGGTTTTTCAACACTAACACAAGTGCGAAAAGTGGTTTTTTCCACACTAATACAAGTGCAAAAGTGGTTTTTCAACACTAACACAAGTGCGAAAAGTGGTTTTTCAACACTAACACAAGTGCGAAAAGTGGTTTTTCAACACTATCACAAGTGCAAAAAGTGTTTTTTCCACACTAATACAAGTGCAAAAGTGGTTTCCTGCACCAACACAAGTGCGAAAAGTGGTTTTTCAACACTAACACAAGTGCGAAAAGTGATTTTTACACACTAATACAAGTGCAAAAGTGGTTTCCTGCACCAACACAAGTGCGAAAAGTGGTTTTTCAACACTAACACAAGTGCGAAAAGTGGTTTTTCCACACTAATACAAGTGCAAAAGTGGTTTCCTGCACCAACACAAGTGCGAAAAGTGGTTTTTCAACACTAACACTAGTGCGAAAAGTGGTTTTTCAACACTAACACAAGTGCGAAAAGTGGTTTTTCAACACTATCACAAGTGCAAAAAGTGTTTTTTCCACACGAATACAAGTGCAAAAGTGGTTTCCTGCACCAACACAAGTGCGAAAAGTGGTTTTTCAACACTAACACAAGTGCGAAAAGTGGTTTTTCAACACTATCACAAGTGCAAAAAGTGTTTTTTCCACACGAATACAAGTGCAAAAGTGGTTTACTGCACCAACACAAGTGCGAAAAGTGGTTTTTCAACACTAACACAAGAGCGAAAAGTGGTTTTTCAACACTATCACAAGTGCAAAAAGTGTTTTTTCCACACCAATACAAGTGCAAAAGTGGTTTCCTGCACCAACACAAGTGCGAAAAGTGGTTTTTCAACACTAACACAAGTGCGAAAAGTGGTTTTTCAACACTAACACAAGTGCGAAAAATGGTTTTTCAACACTAACACAAGTGCGAAAAGTGGTTTTTCCACACTAATACAAGTGCAAAAGTGGTTTCCTGCACCAACACAAGTGCGAAAAGTGGTTTTTCAACACTAACACAAGTGCGAAAAGTTGTTTTTCAACACTATCACAAGTGCAAAAAGTGTTTTTCCACACTAATACAAGTGCAAAAGTGGTTTCCTGCACCAACACAAGTGTGAAAAGTGGTTTTTCAACACTAACACAAGTGCGAAAATGGTTTTTCAACACTAACACAAGTGCGAAAAGTGGTTTTTCCACACTAATACAAGTGCAAAAGTGGTTTCCTGCACCAACACAAGTGCGAAAAGTGGTTTTTCAACACTAACACAAGTGCGAAAAGTGGTTTTTCAACACTATCACAAGTGCAAAAAGTGTTTTTTCCACACTAATACAAGTGCAAAAGTGGTTTCCTGCACCAACACAAGTGCGAAAAGTGGTTTTTCAACACTAACACAAGTGCGAAAAGTGGTTTTTCAACACTAACACAAGTGCGAAAAGTGGTTTTTTCCACACTAATACAAGTGCAAAAGTGGTTTCCTGCACCAACACAAGTGCGAAAAGTGGTTTTTCAACACTAACACAAGTGCGAAAAGTGGTTTTTCAACACTATCACAAGTGCAAAAAAGTGTTTTTTCCACACTAATACAAGTGCAAAAGTGGTTTCCTGCACCAACACAAGTGCGAAAAGTGGTTTTTCAACACTAACACAAGTGCAAAAAGTGGTTTTTCAAGACTAACACAAGTGCGAAAAGTGGTTTTTCCACACTAATACAAGTGCAAAAGTGGTTTCCTACACCAACACAAGTGCGAAAAGTGGTTTTTCAACACTAACACAAGTGCGAAAAGTGGTTTTTCAACACTAACACAAGTGCGAAAAGTGGTTTTTCAACACTATCACAAGTGCAAAAAGTGTTTTTTCCACACTAATACAAGTGCGAAAGTGGTTTCCTGCACCAACACAAGTGCGAAAAGTGGTCTTTCAACACTAACACAAGTGCGAAAAGTGGTTTTTCAACACTAACACAAGTGCGAAAAGTGGTTTTTCAACACTAACACAAGTGCAAAAAGTGGTTTTTCAAGACTAACACAAGTGCGAAAAGTGGTTTTTCCACACTAATACAAGTGCAAAAGTGGTTTCCTACACCAACACAAGTGCGAAAAGTGGTTTTTCAACACTAACACAAGTGCGAAAAGTGGTTTTTCAACACTAACACAAGTGCGAAAAGTGTTTTTTCCACACTAATACAAGTGCAAAAGTGGTTTCCTGCACCAACACAAGTGCGAAAAGTGGTCTTTCAACACTAACACAAGTGCGAAAAGTGGTTTTTCAACACTAACACAAGTGCGAAAAGTGGTTTTTCAACACTAATACAAATGCAAAAAGTGGTTTTTCAACACGAACACAAGTGCGAAAAGTGGTTTTTCCACACTAATACAAGTGCAAAAGTGGTTTCCTGCACCAACACAAGTGCGAAAAGTGGTTTTTCAACACTAACACAAATGCGAAAAGTGGTTTTTCAACACTATCACAAGTGCAAAAAGTGTTTTTTCCACACTAATACAAGTGCAAAAGTGGTTTCCTGCACCAACACAAGTGCGAAAAGTGGTTTTTCAACACTAACACAAGTGCGAAAAGTGGTTTTTCAACACTAACACAAGTGCGAAAAGTGGTTTTTCCACACTAATACAAGTGCAAAAGTGGTTTCCTGCACCAACACAAGTGCGAAAAGTGGTTTTTCAACACTAACACAAGTGCGAAAAGTGGTTTTTCAACACTATCACAAGTGCAAAAAGTGTTTTTTTCCACACTAATACAAGTGCAAAAGTGGTTTCCTGCACCAACACAAGTGCGAAAAGTGGTTTTTCAACACTAACACAAGTGCGAAAAGTGGTTTTTCAACACTAACACAAGTGCGAAAAGTAGTTTTTCAACACTATCACAAGTGCAATAAGTGTTTTTTCCACACTAATACAAGTGCAAAAGTGGTTTCCTGCACCAACACAAGTGCGAAAAGTGGTTTTTCAACACTAACACAAGTGCGAAAAGTGGTATTTCAACACTAACACAAGTGCAAAAAGTGGTTTTTCCACACTAATACAAGTGCAAAAGTGGCTTCCTGCACCAACACAAGTGCGAAAAGTGGTTTTTCAACACTAACACAAGTGCGAAAAGTGGTTTTTCAACACTATTACAAGTGCAAAAAGTGTTTCTTCCACACTAATACAAGTGCAAAAGTGGTTTCCTGCACCAACACAAGTGCGAAAAGTGGATTTTCAACACGAACACAAGTGCGAAAAGTGGTTTTTCAACACTAACACAAGTGCGAAAAGTGGTTTTTCCAAACTAATACATGTGCAAAAGTAGTTTCCTCCACCAACACAAGTGCGAAAAGTGGTTTTTCAACACTAACACAAGTGCGAAAAGTGGTTTTTCAACACTAACACAAGTGCGAAAAGTGGTTTTTCCACACTAATACAAGTGCAAAAGTGGTTTACTGCACCAACACAAGTGCGAAAAGTGGTTTTTCAACACTAACACAAGTGCGAAAAGTGGTTTTTCAACACTATCACAAGTGCAAAAAGTGTTTTTTCCACACTAATACAAGTGCAAAAGTGGTTTCCTGCACCAACACAAGTGCGAAAAGTGGTTTTCCAACACTAACACAAGTGCGAAAAGTGTTTTTTCAACACTAACACAAGTGCGAAAAGTAGTTTTTCAACTCTATCACAAGTGCAAAAAGTGTTTTTTCCACACTAATACAAGTGCAAAAGTGGTTTCCTGCACCAACACAAGTGCGAAAAGTGGTTTTTCAACACTAACACAAGTGCGAAAAGTGGTATTTCAACACTAACACAAGTGCGAAAAGTGGTTTTTCCACACTAATACAAGTGCAAAAGTGGCTTCCTGCACCAACACAAGTGCGAAAAGTGGTTTTTCAACACTAACACAAGTGCGAAAAGTGGTTTTTCAACACTATCACAAGTGCAAAAAGTGTTTCTTCCACACTAATACAAGTGCAAAAGTGGTTTCCTGCACCAACACAAGTGCGAAAAGTGGATTTTCAACACTAACACAAGTGCGAAAAGTGGTTTTTCAACACTAACACAAGTGCGAAAGTGATTTTTTCCACACTAATACAAGTGCAAAAGTGGTTTCCTGCACCAACACAAGTGCAAAAAGTGGTTTTTCAACACTAACACAAGTGCGAAAAGTGGTTTTTCAACACTATCACAAGTGCAAAAAGTGTTTTTCCACACTAATACAAGTGCAAAAGTGGTTTCCTGCACCAACACAAGTGCGAAAAGTGGTTTTTCAACACTAACACAAGTGCGAAAAGTGGTTTTTCAACACTAACACAAGTACGAAAAGTGGTTTTTCCACACTAATACAAGTGCAAAAGTGGTTTCCTGCACCAACACAAGTGCGAAAAGTGGTTTTTCAACACTAACACAAGTGCGAAAAGTGGTTTTTCAACACTAACACAAGTGCGAAATGTGGTTTTTCCACACTAATACAAATGCAAAAGTGGTTTCCTGCACCAACACAAATGCGAAAAGTGGTATTTCAACACTAACACAAGTGCGAAAAGTGGTTTTTAAACACTATCATAAGTGCAAAAAGTGTTTTTTCCACACTAATACAAGTCCAAAAGTGGTTTCCTGCACCAACACAAGTGCGAAAAGTGGTTTTTCAACACTAACACAAGTGCGAAAAGTGGTTTTTCAACACTAACACAAGTGCGAAAAGTGGTTTTTCCACACTAATACAAGTGCAAAAGTGGTTTCCTGCACCAACACAAGTGCGAAAAGTGGTTTTTCAACACTAACCCAAGTGCGAAAAGTGGTTTTTCCACACTAATACAAGTGCAAAAGTGGTTTCCTGCACCAACACAAGTGCGAAAAGTGGTTTTTCAACACTAACACAAGTGCGAAAAGTGGTTTTTCAACACTAACACAAGTGCGAAAAGTGGTTTTTCAACACTAACACAAGTGCGAAAAGTGGTGTTTCCACACTAATACAAGTGCAAAAGTGGTTTCCTGCACCAACACAAGTGCGAAAAGTGGTTTTTCAACACTAACGCAAGTGCGAAAAGTGGTTTTTCAACACCAACACAAGTGCGAAAAGTGATTTTTCCACACTAATACAAGTGCAAAAGTGGTTTACTGCACCAACACAAGTGCGAAAAGTGGTTTTTCAACACTAACACAAGTGCGAAAAGTGGTTTTTCAACACTATCACAAGTGCAAAAAGTGTTTTTTTTCCACACTAATATAAGTGCAAAAGTGATTTCCTGCACCAACACAAGTGCGAAAAGTGGTTTTTCAACACTAACACAAGTGCGAAAAGTGGTTTTTCCACACTAATACAAGTGCAAAAGTGGTGTCCTGCACCAACACAAGTGCGAAAAGTGGTTTTTCAACACTAACACAAGTGCGAAAAGTTGTTTTTCAACACTATCACAAGTGCAAAAAGTGTTTTTCCACACTAATACAAGTGCAAAAGTGGTTTCCTGCACCAACACAAGTGTGAAAAGTGGTTTTTCAACACTAACACAAGTGCGAAAATGGTTTTTCAACACTAACACAAGTGCGAAAAGTGGTTTTTCCACACTAATACAAGTGCAAAAGTGGTTTCCTGCACCAACACAAGTGCGAAAAGTGGTTTTTCAACACTAACACAAGTGCGAAAAGTGGTTTTTTCAACACTATCACAAGTGCAAAAAGTGTTTTTTTCCACACTAATACAAGTGCAAAAGTGGTTTCCTGCACCAACACAAGTGCGAAAAGTGGTTTTTCAACACTAACACAAGTGCGAAAAGTGGTTTTTCAACACTAACACAAGTGCGAAAAGTGGTTTTTTCCACACTAATACAAGTGCAAAAGTGGTTTCCTGCACCAACACAAGTGCGAAAAGTGGTTTTTCAACACTAACACAAGTGCGAAAAGTGGTTTTTCAACACTATCACAAGTGCAAAAAAGTGTTTTTTTCCACACTAATACAAGTGCAAAAGTGGTTTCCTGCACCAACACAAGTGCGAAAAGTGGTTTTTCAACACTAACACAAGTGCAAAAAGTGGTTTTTCAAGACTAACACAAGTGCGAAAAGTGGTTTTTCCACACTAATACAAGTGCAAAAGTGGTTTCCTACACCAACACAAGTGCGAAAAGTGGTTTTTCAACACTAACACAAGTGCGAAAAGTGGTTTTTCAACACTAACACAAGTGCGAAAAGTGGTTTTTCAACACTATCACAAGTGCAAAAAGTGTTTTTTCCACACTAATACAAGTGCGAAAGTGGTTTCCTGCACCAACACAAGTGCGAAAAGTGGTCTTTCAACACTAACACAAGTGCGAAAAGTGGTTTTTCAACACTAACACAAGTGCGAAAAGTGGTTTTTCAACACTAACACAAGTGCAAAAAGTGGTTTTTCAAGACTAACACAAGTGCGAAAAGTGGTTTTTCCACACTAATACAAGTGCAAAAGTGGTTTCCTACACCAACACAAGTGCGAAAAGTGGTTTTTCAACACTAACACAAGTGCGAAAAGTGGTTTTTCAACAC
>NW_027620076.1:0-18959 GCF_964187855.1 Myxine glutinosa
TATATATATATATATATATACATATATATACATATATATATACATATATATACATATATATACATATATATACATATATATACATATATATATACATATATATATACATATATATACATATATATACATATATATACATATATATATACATATATATATACATATATACATACATATATACATATATACATATACATATACATATACATATACATATACATATATATATATACATATATATATACATATATATATATATATATATATATATATACATATATATATATATATATATACATATATATATATACATATATATATACATATATATATACATATTGTTGCGAATATGGAATTTGGCCTCCATATCCGCTTGTAAATATTCCCCTATTTTCTCCGATACTCCCCAACTCTCCCTTACCCCATTCCCTAGTCCCATTGTCTGTAAACAACACCCATTAGAGCCGATCTTCCCCTTCATCCCCCCATTAAATGTCGTGCCCAGGTCCCCCGCACCACACGTAGACAATTATAGGACATCTTGCTAGTTATTCTTAATCTATGTCAGTTAAGGACTTGTTTCCATTAATTATGACTCTTCGTTGCACCAGAATGTGATTATATGGCACCTGTTAGGAAGTTTAGGACCTCCCCATACCTCTCCGCATCTCTTCCCCATGAAGAAGCGCCAACTACAACAACAACAACAAAAGAGGGGGGCGGCGCGGTGACGGCATGGGGAGTGGGCGTCCTCCTTCCGGCTCGGTTAGCCGCCATTGACCACGCGCTCCACGGGGTTACCACGAAGGGGCTCCCTGTCGGCCCCTCGTCAAGGGCGGAGCCGGTAACCCCCGCACCCAATGAGAAGCCATGGGCCGATGCCATCTGGGGCGGCGCTAACGAGCCGAGGGCGTGTCACTCCCCGCCGGATATACGCGGCCCCGCGCCGGACGTGACGTGAGATGCGCCCCGAGCTTGGAAGGACAAGACGCCACCCTCCCGAGCGCTGAGCGACCTCCCCGGCATCTCCACCAAAGTCGCGACCCACGAGCGCTGAGCGACCTCCCCGCATCTGCTGGACACCACCGTACGTGATTCTGTCCCTGAGCCAGGTGCACCTGAGCCATCGACTGCCGCTTTCCTTGCCATCAAATCCCGTGTGAGTCAGCGTTGTCCCGTTTATCTGTGGTCTGTCTAGGGTTAATATAAGAGTGTGTCTAAGTGCCTGTCTTCCTATGCTGTCCCTCTTGTAGTTGTAATCTAACCTTTTTCCGTACGAATATACTTGAGAACTGAACCCCTGGTGTCGTATTGTGTCATTATAATCCAGCCGGGTGTCTTCTTTTTCTTATTGAGCCAGCATAGCGCGATTAGTCAACCCCGGGTGCAATCGGGGTAACTTGTACGGATACGGCGGCCATCCCGCTCGGCCCACCATACCATCAAAGTCGTATCTGTAACAATTGGTGTCGGGAGTGAGATTCGAGGCCCGACCAAATTTTGAAAAAAAAAAAAACGAATAGAGGAAAAAAAAAATTTGGTCAAAATTTGGAGCGGCCGAAATTTGTTTTGTTTTACGAAACTCGAATTTTGCAAGTCGCGCTATGGCGGATCAAGACGGCTGGGGTCCGGTAGGGGAGAGTGAAGCAGGGTCGGTCCAGGACCAAATTGAGACACGTGAGGAGAGCGAAACAGCGGGGGTAGCAGACGCGCGAAATGGCGCCTCGCACATAGCTACGGCGGCCGCACCCGCTGCACAAGTGGGAGGGATGGCCCAGATGCAGGTCCTCATGGAGCAATTTATGGCGCAAATGCAGGCGTCCCTCAAACTGCAGAGTAACCAATTGGGGAACCGGATGGATGCTCAGGGTGAGCGATTGGAGGGCCAAATGGGGGTAATGAGGGACGAAGCGAGGGGTACCGGTGAGAAGTTAGACAATAATTTTGAGGAGTTAGACAAGAAAATTGGGAAGTTAGACAATAATTTTGAGGAGTTAGACAAAAAAATTGGGAAGTTAGACAATAATTTTGAGGAGTTAGACAAGAAAATTGGGAAGTTAGACAATAATTTTGAGGGGTTAGACAACGGGATAAAAGAAGTGAAAAATGGGTTAACGGGGGTAGAAAACAGAATGGCCGCTCAAGAGAATCAAATGGAAGGGATGCAAAAAGGGTTAGAGGGGTTAGAAAACAGTATGGAAGGCAAATTGAGGGACATGAGGGACCAAGCGGAAAGGGAAGTTAAACAAATGGAGCAGCAGATAGAGGGGGTCAGAATGGGGGTAGAAACCAAACTGGATGCTCACAGGGAGGAAATGGAGCAGATGAGGGTGGCATCTGGGCAGGAGATGCAAGTGATGGGAGAGGAGATCAGAAGAGGAGTGAGTGAGGAGGTCGGAGGAGTGCGCGAGGAGGTGAGGCACTGTGAGGAGCACATGGAAAAGGAGGTGAGAAAGGGGACTGTAAAGTTACAAGGGGGCATAGAGGTCCTGACGCAGGAGGTGGAGCAGCTGACGGTGGGACAGACGGAGTTAGTGGAGCAGGTTCAAAGGAACACTGCGGTATTAGGAGGTTTAAAAGCGACACAAAACGACATAAAAAACGACTTGATAGCGACGAAGAGGGAATGTCAGATGGTACGTGAGGACCTGACGAGGAAAATGGACAAGGTGGTAGAGGTAATGGAGGTTAAAGAGCGGGAGGTGCGGGAGCACATAGAAAAAAATAAAGTGGAGTTAGAGGAAGAACTTAAAGGGGCGCACGAAGAGATGAAGGAGATGAAGCAAAAATTAGAGGAAGTGGAAGAAGGGGTGAGCGAAATTAAGAAGCGACGGAGAGAGGATAAGAAAGAGATAAAGGAGGAAGTAAAAGAATTGGTCCAAAGTCTGTGTTCGGATCGTGATGATGTGCTCATTAACCGGATGAGGGATTCGCAGGTGATGGAGGAGAAGCGAAGAGGAAGAGGACCCGGTGTAAGTGGTGACCAATATGGTCGTGCGTATGATGCGCCAGGGGATTTAAGAAGCTTGGGGGTCGAGATAGACCCGGGTGTTCGTGAGAGGCCGTTGGTGAAGTGTGCGACAGGTCTGGTGTGCGAAAGAGGAGGTGTGCGAGAAAGTCCGACTCTGGGGTGTGTGAGGAAAAAGTGCGTGCCAAGGAGTGAGTGTGCTGGCGGGAGTGAGTCGGTCGTAGCGCGTGTGCAAGGGAGCACATGGAAGCGTGGTGTGGTGAGTGTTACAGAGGGTGTGACGGGAGAGTGTGCGCGAGAAAGGTGTGTGACGGACAGGTGCATGAGGAAAGAGTGCGCTGTCAGAAGTAAGGAAGAGTGTCCACCTGTGGTGAGTGTTACAGAGGGTGTAACGGGAGAGTGTGCGCGAGAAAGGTGTGTGACGGACAGGTGCATGAGGGAAGAGTGCGCTGTCAGAAGTAAGGAAGAGTGTCCACCTGTGGTGAGTGTTACAGAGGGTGTAACGGGAGAGTGTGCGCGAGAAAGGTGTGTGACGGACAGGTGCACGAGGAAAGAGTGCGCTGTCAAGAGTAAGGGTGAGTGCGCTGTCAAGAATGGAGGTGAGAGTAGTGAGAGTGACAAGGAGCGTGAGTTAGTTGTGACAGGTGAGCGAGGATGTACACCTGGGATGGAAGGATGCACACCTGGAATGGTAGAGCGTGAGTGGGAATGCACGCTGGAGTTGGTGGTGAGGCACGTGGTTGGGTGTGCGAATGAGAGCACACCTGTGATTGTCACAGAGGAGGTGACCGAGGAGGGGGCGCGAAGAGGTGTATTGGTGAGGTGTGCTACCAACGAGTGTGTGCCAAAGTGTTCGGTGGTCAGGTGTGTGACCAAGGCGGTGAGTGGAATGGGTGTACCTGGGTGTGTAAGGAACGGTACAAGGAGAATGGGAACAGCTGCATGTATGAGCAAGGAACGGGCTGCGGGGTGTAAGCATGCAGGTGAAGCATCGACGTTACACGGGTTAAAGGTCAGGTCGACTTTTAGCCGAAGCGGGCCCTCGGTGCGTGCCGGGCTTCGCGTGCCGCGAGAACCAGCGGGGATCCGAGCCACGGCGGGTTCAAAAGGACCGCCGTGCGCGATCCGTGCTGGGCCTCGCTTTGAACGTCCGTGCTCCACTAGGCGGAGCGGGCGGCCCGATAGAAAGAGTCGTCATGGCGACCACTTTTTGTTGAGGAATTCCGGCAGGTCGAGATCGGGACATTGGATGGCTCCGTGCCGAGAAGGTGCGTGGGATCTCGGGCCGGGTAAACCTCCTTCCCTGCACCGAAGGCAGGATGCAGCCAGCCACTGGCACAGAACAACCAGCATCCATTGCTTGGCTTTACGAAGCCGGGCTTTGGACGGGAATTGGCGCACCGAGAGGTATTAGTGAGTAGACGGGTGATGAGGTTAGTGTTTTGGACCCAAAATTAGAGAAAAAACAAAATTTGATGATTGGCAAGGGATTGGCAGTAGTGATTGGCAGATGATGGGCAGTGATTGGCAAATTTTTAATTTGTTGAAATTTGATGTGCAAAATTGCTAGTGAGAGACCCCCGATGTGGTGGGATGGCAAATCCACCATCCTTCCCATGTGGGGGGCAAAGGAGCAATAGATTATGGGGTGTATGGCAGTGAAAACTAGCCCGGGTGGGTTAGGTTATATTGTAGGGATCTAGAGAAGATGACCTTAGGTGACGTTAAGTTTAGTTAGTGACTGATACCTGTAGTGGGGACGCAGGTAGATTAGTATGGATGATAATGACGAGGGAGCGCAATAGTTTAAAGGGACGACTGGGAAGCGCAAGTTTCAGAAGGGAGTAGTTAGCTGAGATGATGCCGTGTGTGTGTGAGAATTGAACAGGTGTGATTGCACAGGTGTGCAACTGGACAGGTGTGTGGAGCAGTGTATGAGTAGTGAGTGTGTGGATCAGCGCGAATGCGCTTGGGGAGAGAAGGGTGCAGGTGGCACCAGGTGTGAGAGCACAGGGTGCAAGTACAGGTGTGTGGAGAGAGTTGGAGTAAGTGGTACGGAGTGGTGTGCATGGTGCGAAGGTGTGGATGGGGGAAGAGTGGACCCCTTTCACGAGTACCCGGGGCGGGTAGTGTAAGTGTTAGGTAGAGGGTACAGGTAAATTGTGGTTGGATATTGGCATTTGTGGTGCGGTTGCAGAATGGTGTTGTGGATGGGTGCATTAGTGTTGTGGAAATGGCTGGGCGTGTAGCCTGTTAGTGTGTGTAGTTGGTTGGGCACTCCACCACTGTGAGGATGTCGGCCAGGTGAGGCCGCAGGTGGGCTCTGGGAGCCGGTAGAGTTGTGGATGGGGCCCGAGGATCCGGAGGATGGACCCGGGTAGCCCAGTGCCAGAGAGGGCACCGAGTGGGGAGAGTGCCAGAGGGCCTTCCCCAGGTAGTTAGGTTAGGGCAAGGAGCAGGTAAGCTCGGAGGCAACTGCAGTGGTGGAGGTGTGCAGGTGGGTAGACCCACTGGGAGAGGTACACGCCGCAGCCCAGAAATTGTGCGAGGGCACCGGGAGATGAATCGGGGGAGTGAGACCCCAAATTGAAGAGCACCACAGTTTGGCCAATGGGAATTGGTTTTTAGAACCCATAGTGTAAGAGGGCCAATGGTTTGGCCGGAGAAAGCCCCCGGGTAGTGTAAAGTTGTTAAAGTCATTTAGGAGATAGTTAGGATTGATGAACCTGTCGCACCATACGCAGCCACTTGCCTGTGGTGATGATGATGACTCCACACCTGTGTTTTCTTTGTTTGTTGCAGGAAATGAGATTGCTGTGAGGATTTGTGAGACGCATCACGACGTGGATGAGACATTGGGGTGATTCCATCTCTCCCTCCCTAGGAGGGACTGATGATGAATTGGTAATGGCAAATTTTGATGTTGAGTTGAAAATGGCAAATTTTGATGAGAGTTGAAAATGGCAAATTTGATTGGTTAGGAGGGAGAGAAGACGAATTTGGTATATGGGAGGAACGGGGAAGACAGTAGGGATGTTTGTTGATTTGTAAAGTAGATGTTTATGAGTAGTGTTGTGCTGTGTGGATGCAGTAAGGGGTAAGGGAGGGGCCATGTAGGTTACCTGGTGGGGGGGGGGCGTACGATAGGAACGTACCTGTCTCACCTGGTTCCCATGTGCCCCCAGTGTGCATTACCTTACATTGCGTGCACTTTTGCGCCCTTACCACCTTACTCACTTGTCTGCTTCTTTTGTCTCCCACCTCCGAGGATCTGGCTTTGGGGTAGAGAGAGAGGAGAGAGAGGTGCTGGCTGCGCAGTTGTGGGCCTGCACTTTCGCTGTTCGCTGCCTGGATCGGTACACCATATGGACCGCAATGTTTGTGGCCACCCACAATGGACCGCAGTTCGTTTGCGGCCAAGCACCACCCGGGGATGGACCTATGGATCAACGTGGCACCTATGCCATACAGGTGAACCACTAATAGTTAACACCACCAAGTGCACCACAAGAAGAGCAAGAGACACCTGCAGGGTTAGGGGTTGTTGAAGTTATTTTTATTCCAATGAACAATGGTGACTGCACCGATTGGTGGTGGGGTGGTGCTGTTGATGCTCGGGAAAGGGTGCTCTGCACGTTATTAAAGGCCGTCGGCCACAGAGCACTCGTGGGTTGGTGTATCGATGTTGGCAAGCGCGCTCTCTCTCTCTATGCATAACATCTGCATGTGTTCCTCCAAAAACAGGTCCTGGATCGTAGTGTAAATAGCAGCGTAGTCTTGTAAATAATGCTCCCTACCGGCTGTATGTTTAGTTTGAGAATTCTTTCCGGATTCGGTTATCCTGTGGGTGTGTTTCTGTGAGGAGAAGGGTGCAACGTCGCAGGGGGACATATTTACTCATTTGTGAATATCTGTAAAACTGTCGCACTCAGGGTAGAGTTAATAGTAGAGGGAACTACATTGCGTGCCACACTAAAGTAGGTAAAAATTTATCGGGTCGGGACGCCCCGAGGGTAGAGAAGGGTGCAATGTTGCGAATATGGAATTTGGCCTCCATATCCGCTTGTAAATATTCCCCTATTTTCTCCGATACTCCCCAACTCTCCCTTACCCCATTCCCTAGTCCCATTGTCTGTAAACAACACCCATTAGAGCCGATCTTCCCCTTCATCCCCCCATTAAATGTCGTGCCCAGGTCCCCCGCACCACACGTAGACAATTATAGGACATCTTGCTAGTTATTCTTAATCTATGTCAGTTAAGGACTTGTTTCCATTAATTATGACTCTTCGTTGCACCAGAATGTGATTATATGGCACCTGTTAGGAAGTTTAGGACCTCCCCATACCTCTCCGCATCTCTTCCCCATGAAGAAGCGCCAACAACAACCACAACAACAGCGGCTTTGCGTCCTCACTCCGGCTCGGTTGGCCGCCATTGAACATGTGCTCGACGGGGTTACCCAGAAGGGGGCTCCCTGTCGGCCCCTCGTCAAGGGCGGAGCCGGTAACCCCCGCACCCAATGAGAAGCCATGGGCCGATGCCATCTGGGGCGGCGCTAACGAGCCGAGGGCGTGTCACTCCCCGCCGGATATACGCGGCCCCGCGCCGGACGTGATGGAGATGCGCCCCGAGCTTGGAAGGACAAGACGCCACCCTCCCGAGCGCTGAGCGACCTCCCCGGCATCTCCACCAAAGTCGCGACCCACGAGCGCTGAGCGACCTCCCCGCATCTGCTGGGCACCACCGTACGTGATTCTGTCCCGGAGCCAGGTGCACCTGAGCCATCGACTGCCGCTTTCCTTGCCATCAAATCCCGTGTGAGTCAGCGTTGTCCCGTTTATCTGTGGTCTGTCTAGGGTTAATATAAGGTTGTGTCTAAGTGCCCACCTTCCTATGTTTCCCTCTTGTCCCTGTAATCTAACCTTTTCCGCCTTAATATAACCTCCTCCGGAGGTCTTGAGAACTGAACCCCTGGTGTCGTATTGTGTGATTGTAATCCAGCCGGGTGTCTTCTTTTTCTGATTGAGCCAGCATAGCGCGATTAGTCAACCCCCGGGCACAATCGGGGTAACTTGTACGGATACGGCGGCCATCCCGCTCGGCCCACCATACCATCAAAGTCGTATCTGTAACAATTGGTGTCAGGAGTGGAATTCGAACCCGGGACTAAATTAGTTAGGCCCAAATTTTGGGAGGGAAAATCGATTCGGAGCGCGTTTCCCGCGCGAAATTATAACGGCGAAATTTCAATTTGTTTTACGAAAATAAAAAAAAATATAAAAACCGAGTTTTGAAAGTCGCGCTATGGCGGATCAAGACGGCTGGGGTCCGGTAGGGGAGAGTGAAGCAGGGTCGATCCAGGACCAAAATGAGGGACAGGAGGAGAGCGAAGCAGTGAGGGCGGCAGGTTCGCAAAATAGCGTGGTCGCGCACGTGGGTGTAGCGGCACCAAATTTAGCCGCGGCCGTGGTCGCGGTAGCCGAACCCGAGATGCCAATGAATTGGAACCTGTTTATGAAACAGATGATGGCCTTTATGGTAAAAACAGACGATAATTTCAAAGGGATGGGAAACCAAATGGGGGTAATGAGGGACGAAGCGAGGGGTACCAGTGAGGGGTTAGACAATAATTTTGAGGAGTTAGACAAGAAATTTGGGAGGTTAGACAATAATTTTGAGGAGTTAGACAAGAAATTTGGGAGGTTAGACAATAATTTTGAGGGGTTAGACAACGGGATAAAAGAAGTGAAAAATGGGTTAATGGGGGTAGAAAATAGAATGGCTGCCCAGGAGAATCAGATAGAGGGAGTGAAAAATGGGTTAGAGGGGTTAGAAAACAGTATGGAAGGCAAATTGAGGGACATGAGGGACCAAGCGGAAAGGGAAGTTAAACAAATGGAGCAGCAGATAGAGGGGGTCAGAATGGGGGTAGAAACCAAACTGGATGCTCACAGGGAGGAAATGGAGCAGATGAGGGTGGCATCTGGGCAGGAGATGCAAGTGATGGGAGAGGAGATCAGAAGAGGAGTGAGTGAGGAGGTCGGAGGAGTGCGCGAGGAGGTGAGGCACTGTAAGGAGCGCATGGAGAAAGAGGTGAGAAAGGGGACTGTAAAATTGCAAGGTGGTATAGAGGAGTTGACGCTGGGAGTAGAACAACTGACAGTGGGACAAAAGGAGTTGGGGGACCAGGTAAAGAAGAACACAGCGGTAATAGAGGGTTTAAAATCGACACAGAAGGAGATGAAAAAGGACGTAGGGGTAATTAAAAAAGAGTGTCAGACGGTACATGAGGACCTGACGAGGAAAATGGACAAGGTGGTAGAGGTAATGGAGGTTAAAGAGCGGGAGGTGCGGGAGCACATAGAAAAAAATAAAGTGGAGTTAGAGGAAGAACTTAAAGGGGCGCACGAAGAGATGAAGGAGATGAAGCAAAAATTAGAAGAAGTGGAAGAAGGGGTGAGCGAAATTAAAAAGCGACGGAGAGAGGATAAGAAAGAGATAAAAGAGGAGGTAAAAGAATTGGTCCAGAGTCTGTGTTCGGATCGTGATGATGTGCTCATTAACCGGATGAGGGATTCGCAGGTGATGGAGGAGAAGCGAAGAGAAAGAGGACCCGGTGTAAGTGGTGACCAATATGGTCGTGCGTATGATGCGCCAGGTGATTTAATAAGCTTGGGGGTCGAGATAGACCCGGATGTTCGTGAGAGGCCAAGAGTGAGGTGTATGGCTGGTCCGGAGGGTATGGAACGAGAGGTGCGAGGTGTGGGTGAGCAAGGTTGTGGTGGTGGTGGTATGGAATGGGTAGCGGGTTGCGGAGGTGTGACCCATGCATCGACACCAACAGGGGTAGTTGTTGGAGGGACCGGGGAGGCACGAGAGCCCCTTGGGGGTAGTGTACTGTGGGGGCCCGGCCGGTTCGGCCCCGCGCTGACCCCACAAGGGGCGACGCACGGGGTCCGGCAGGCGGGCAACGACTCACATACGAGGTGGTCCCACAAGGTCCCACTCGCGCCGTATGACGGCAAGAGTGATCTACGCGCGTACCTGGCGCAGTTCGACTGTGTGTGTAAGGGCAACGGTTGGGGTGAGGACGAAGGTGGAGTACACCTGGTGGCCGCATTGCGCGGCGCGGCGGCGGAGGTGCTGACGGCATTACCAGCGGGTGCTCTCACCCTGCCAGCCCTCCGCGACGCCCTAATTAATCGATTCGGCATAGAACAGCAGAGCGAGCTTGTTAAAGCTCAGCTCGCGCTGCGAAAACGCAAGCCCCAGGAAGCCATCGGGGAACTTGCCCACGACATTCGCCGCGCGGTGGGGATCGCACATGCTAGCATGGCAGCGGATTCCCGGGAAAGCCTGGCGCTGGACCATTTTATCCAGGCCCTCCCGGATATTGAGCTCCGGCAACAGCTCGCCATGTGGCGCCCGCAGACTCTGAGCCAGGCGGCTGACGCTGCGGCCCGTTGGGAAGCAGCGAGGCCCCTGGCCCGAGGGGGCGAGCGTCTCGCAATGGCGGTCCGCCAGGTGGGACCCCCGATGGAGGGCGGACCCCTTAGGGGACCCGCCCCCGACGTGGGTCCTGACCTGGCGGGCATGGTCCGGAGGCTGGTGGACCAGCGCCTGGCGGGACCTGGACCATGGCAGGCGGCCACGGAGGTGGCCCGCGGTGGACCACGAGCGGGTAATCCAATTCGGACCTACAGGGGGGGGAATTTGGAATTCCGGAGGCAAGCACCTTATCAGGTGAGGTGCTATACCTGCAACCGCCTGGGTCACCTGGCGCGGCACTGTCGAAACGCGCGCCGGGATGATCCCCGGCAGTTGAGGTCCTCAACTCCGCCCAGGGGGGAGCGGGTTAGCCGACCCCAGACACCCCCCCGCCAGACCCCGGGAAACTAGAAGGTGTCGGGCACGTAGGGCGGTGTTCGGCAGCAGAGGATGGAGGAGAGCCCTCATTGACGCGACAGGTCATTTATTGTGGCCAAATTGGAACCGGTAGCCTGACAATTAGATGCAAAATTGCCGGCGTGGGGGTAGACGCCGTAGTGGACACAGGAGCTAGCGCCACGATCATCAGCCCTGTGGTCCTTGATTCGAGCGCAGGTGGCTGGGATAAGATCCAGCGCCTGCAAAATTATAGTTTGCAGCTTGCTACCGGGGTAACGGCCCCGATCATAGGGCGTGGTTCTGTGACCCTCAAGTTAGGGTCGGTAAGGAGGGAGATAGATGTTTGGGTGGCGGAGGTGTGCGACCCATGTTTAATAGGGTTGGACCTGTTGACTGCCAGCGGTTGTAAAATCGACTTGTGCCGGGGGATCCTGCAGGTGGGAGTAGAAGAGCTGCCGTTAGGGGGAGTGAGCACGGCCGAGAGAGCGGAGCTGGAGGCTTCCGAGGCCGTGACCATCCCCCCAAGGGCCGAGGCGATAGTGCCGGCCCGGTGGGCAGCTCGCCCAACATGGCAGGAGTCCTGCGGCCTGGTCGAACCGGTGGCAGCGCAGTCCATACCGGGTTTAATCGTGGGCCGCACCCTTGTAAAAACGGACGGACCGGTAGTGGCCGTCCGAGTAGTAAATGTGAGTACAGAACCACGCACTATAGTAAGGGGCACGAGGGTAGCTGGCTGCACCCCAGTTGAGGAAGTCGCGACAGTGAGGGGCGAGAACGTCCAGCCGAGCCGACCCCGGGGGGAGCCTTCAATAACAAGTAGGAATTGGCCCGATCCCATTTGCGAGATGGTAAATCGTAGTAGCGTAGAGTTGGGAGGTACCCAGAGGGAGGCCTTACACAAACTGGTTGGGTCCCATTTGGACCTCTTCTCCCTGTCCACCGAGGATATTGGACGTACGGGCCTGGTGAAACATCAGATCCACACCGGTGAGGCCCGGCCTATTCGTCAGGCCGCCCGACGGCTCCCTTGGAGCAAGAGGGCGGAAGCTGACGAGCAGGTTGCAAAAATGCTCGACGCAGGTGTGATCGAGCCCTCGGGAAGTCCTTGGATGTCACCTGTTGTGCTGGTCAAAAAGAAGGATGGGACCACGCGGTTCTGCGTGGACTATCGCCAGCTAAACAACGTGACACTCAAGGACTCATATCCCCTGCCAAGGATTGATGACACCCTCGATGCCGTTGCGGGCTCAAATTGGTTCACAACTTTGGACCTCAAGAGTGGGTATTGGCAGGTGGAGATGGATAGGGCAGGGAAGGAGAAAACGGCATTTTCCACAGGTAAGGGACTGTATCAGTTTACTGTGATGCCGTTTGGTTTGTGTAACGCCCCCGCCACCTTTGAGAGATTGATGGAGCATGTACTAGGCGGCATGCCATGGCAATCATGCCTGGTGTACCTGGATGACGTCCTGGTACATGCCCAAACGTTCCCCCAGGCACTAGCTAATTTGGACCAGGTGTTCGGGTGCCTCAGACAGGCAGGGTTGAAGCTGAACCCGAGTAAGTGCACTTTGTTTGCAAGAGAGGTGGCCTATCTAGGTCACGTGATTGGCCGCGAGGGGGTAAAAACAGACCCAGACAAAATTAAAGCGGTAGAGGAGTGGCCCGCACCACGTACCATCAAAGAGGTGCGGGGATTTTTGGGACTCTGCTCCTACTACCGGCGCTTTGTGGCGAAATTTGCGGAGTTGGCCCGTCCCCTCCACCGGCTTACGGAGAAGGGGACGCGATTTAATTGGACACGGGAGTGCCACGAGGCCTTCCAAAAATTGAAGGGGTGTCTAACATCCGCACCCCTTCTAGCTTACCCCACTAGTGACGGGACATTTACCCTGGACACGGATGCGAGCCAGGAAGGATTGGGCGCAGTTTTGTCTCAGACACAGGAGGGCGTGGAGAGAGTGATTGGTTATTATAGTCGGGCCTTAAGTAGGCCCGAGAGAAATTATTGCGTCACTCGCAAAGAGTTATTGGCTATGCTGGCTGCCATGAACCATTTCCACCCGTACTTGTACGGGCGGAAATTTTTGGTTAGAACTGACCATTCCTCCTTGCAATGGCTCCTTCGGTTCAAGGAACCGGAGGGCCAAATTGCAAGGTGGTTGGAAAAGTTGCAGCAGTACGATTTTGATGTGGCCCATAGGGCCGGGAAGGCCCATGGTAATGCGGACGCACTCTCTCGGCGTCCTTGTCTGGGGGAAAACTGTAAATTTTGTGCGAGACACGAGGAGAGGGAGCAATTGGGCGATTCCGCCCCGATTCTCGTCGTCCGGGCAACCCGGGTGAGAGGGCCAATTTTGCCACTAACCGCGGACGAGGAATTTGGAGAGTTGGCTTGGAGCACGGCCCAGCAGGAGGATCCTGTTCTGGGGCCGGTGTTCCAATGGGTCAAATTGGGGCAAAGACCAAAGGGGGAAGAGGTCACCCCCCTCGGGGCACAAACAAAGGCATATTGGGCTCAGTGGCAGACCCTGGAATTGAAAGGCAACATCTTGTATCGCAAGTGGGTGGAGGTTCCCTCTGATCGAACTTCCTGGCTGGTGATAGTCCCTGACAAATTCAAGAACGTCATATTGCAACAGGTGCATGGTACCCGCTCCGGCGGCCATTTGGGCAGGACAAAGACAATATCTCGGGTCCGCCGGAGGTTCTATTGGGTGAATATGGGGCGCGACATACAGGACTGGTGTCGGAGATGCGACGCCTGTTCTGCCAAAAAGGGACCAGCACGGAGGATGAGGGCCCCCCTTCAATTACATCAGGTGGGGGCCCCCCTTGAGCGGGTGGCTATGGATATTCTAGGACCGCTGCCCCGCACCCGCCAAGGTAATAAGTATATCCTCGTTGTGATGGACTACTTCACCAAGTGGCCGGAGGCCTACGCCCTCCCCAACCAAGAAGCAGGGGTGGTAGCGCAGGCCTTCGTGGAAGGATTTGTGTGCCGGCATGGGATTCCACAGGAGTTGCACACCGACCAGGGACGAAATTTTGAGAGCAAATTACTGAAAGATGTGTGCAGTCTCCTGTCAATTCGAAAAACCAGGACAACGCCTTTAAGACCTCAATCTGACGGGATGGTGGAAAGATTCAACCGAACTTTAATCCAACAACTGGCACTGTTCACCACCACCCGTCAGGATGACTGGGACGAACATCTCCCTTATTTGCTTATGGCCTACCGGACCAGCCAGCACGGGGCCACCGCATGCAGTCCAGCGTTGCTTATGTATGGGCGGGAGTTACGGGCTCCCGCCGACTTGCTATGCGGTCCCGTGCCAGACACAGTGGTTAACCCGCCGAGGGAGGGGTACGCACGTCACCTAGAGGAAGGCATGGAGCTAGTCCATGCCTTCGCCCGCCGCCAACTCCATCTGGCGGGGGAAAAGATGAAGCGCAGGTACGACGACCGGAGCCAGGGGAGTCAATACGCTCCGGGGACGAAGATTTGGTTCTTTAATCCCCGGAGGCGGAAGGGAAGGTGCCCAAAACTCACCTCCCCCTGGCAAGGCCCAGGAGTCGTCCTGTCGCAAATCTGTGACGTGGTCTTTAAGATCAAAATGGGGCCACGAGCCCTCCCTCGGATCGTCCACGCCGACCGGATAAGACCTTACACCGGCGAGCAGGCGCCCCCGTGGATTGCCTCGGCTTTAGATGCCGAGGCGGGACCCAGTACCTCTGAATAAGGGGGGCTTATTAGTGCCAGAGGACTGGGGGATTGAGGAGCGATAGGCCCGGTGGGAGAGGGTGGCATCCCTGCCACCTTTCCCATGGGGGGGCAAAGGAGCACTAGATTATGGGGTGTATGGCAGTGAAAACTAGCCCGGGTGGGTTAGGATATGGTGTGTAGGGATCTAGCGAAGATGACCTTAGGTAACGTTAAGGTTAGTTAGTGACTGATACCTGTAGTGGGGACGCAGGTAGATTAGTATGGATGATAATGACGAGGGAGCGCAATAGTTTAAAGGGACGACTGGGAAGCGCAAGTTTCAGAAGGGAGTAGTTAGCTGAGATGATGCCGTGTTTGTGAGAATTGAACAGGTGTGATTGCACAGGTGTGCAATTGGACAGGTGTGTGGAGCAGTGTATGAGTAGTGAGTGTGTGGATCAGCGCGAATGCGCTTGGGGAGAGAAGGGTGCAGGTGGCACCAGGTGTGAGAGCACAGGTGTGCAGGTACAGGTGTGTGGAGAGAGTTGGAGTGAGTGGTACGGAGTGGTGTGCATGGTGCGAAGGTGTGGATGGGGGAAGAGTGGACCCCTTTCACGAGCACCCGGGGCGGGTAGTGTAAGTGTTAGGTAGAGGGTGCAGGTAAATTGTGGTTGGATATTGGCATTTGTGGTGCGGTTGCAGAATGGTGTTGTGAATGGGTGCATTAGTGTTGTGGAAATGGCTGGGCGTGTAGCCTGTTAGTGTGTGTAGTTGGTTGGGCACTCCACCACTGTGAGGATGTCGGCCAGGTGAGGCCGCAGGTGGGCTCTGGGAGCCGGTAGTTGTGGATGGGGCCCGAGGATCCGGAGGATGGACCCGGGTAGCCCAGTGCCAGAGAGGGCACCGAGTGGGGAGAGTGCCAGAGGGCCTTCCCCAGGTAGTTAGGTTAGGGCAAGGAGCAGGTAAGCTCGGAGGCAACTGCAGTGGTGGAGGTGTGCAGGTGGGTAGACCCACTGGGAGAGGTACACGCCGCAGCCCAGAAATTGTGCGAGGGCACCGGGAGATGAATCGGGGGAGTGAGACCCCAAATTGAAGAGCACCACAGTTTGGCCAATGGGAATTGGTTTTTAGAACCCATAGTGTAAGAGGGCCAATGGGTTGGCCGGAGAGAGACCCCGGGTAGTGTAAAGTTGTTAAAGTCATTTAGGAGATAGTTAGGATTGATGAGCCTGTCGCACCATACGCAGCCACTTACCTGTGGTGATGATGATGACTCCACACCTGTGTTTTCTTTGTTTTGTGCAGGAAATGAGATTGCTGTGAGGATTTGTGAGACGCATCACGACGTGGATGAGACATTGGGGTGATTCCATCTCTCCCTCCCTAGGAGGGACTGATGATGAATTGGTGATGGCAAATTTTGATGTGCAGTTGGAGATGGCAAATTTTGATGAGAGTTGAAAATGGCAAATTTGATTGGTTAGGAGGGAGAGAAGACGAATTTGGTTTATGGGAGGAACGGGGAAGACAGTAGGGATGTTTGTTGATTTGTAAAGTAGATGTTTATGAGTAGTGTTGTGTTGTGTGGATGCAGTAAGGGGTAAGGGAGGGGCCATGTAGGTTACCTGGTGGGGGGGGGGGCGTACGATAGGAACGTACCTGTCTCACCTGGTTCCCATGTGCCCCCAGTGTGCATTACCTTATATTGCGTGCACTTTTGCGCCCTTACCACCTTACTCACTTGTTTCTTCTTTTGTCTCCCACCTCCGAGGATCTGGCTTTGGGGTAGAGAGAGAGGAGAGAGAGGTGCTGGCTGCGCAGTTGTGGGCCTGCACTTTCGCTGTTTGCTGCCGGGATCGATACACCATATGGACCGCAATGTTTGTGGCCACCCACAATGGACCGCAGTTCGTTTGCGGCCAAGCACCACCCGGGGATGGACCTATGGGTCAACGTGGCACCTATGCCATACAGGTGAACCACTTTTAGTTACCACCAAGTGCACCACAAGAAGAGCAAGAGACACCTGCAGGGTTAGGGGTTGTTGAAGTTATTTTTATTCCAATGAACAATGGTGACTGCACCGATTGGTGGTGGGGTGGTGCTGTTGATGCTCGGAAAGGGTGCTCTGCACGTT
The DNA here is from genome assembly GCF_964187855.1 of Myxine glutinosa. Classification (NCBI taxonomy): domain Eukaryota; kingdom Metazoa; phylum Chordata; class Myxini; order Myxiniformes; family Myxinidae; genus Myxine; species Myxine glutinosa. The sequence goes on from NW_027620076.1 coordinate 16,702, forward strand.
ATTAAAGGCCGTCGGCCACAGAGCACTCGTGGGTTGGTGTATCGATGTTGGCAAGCGCGCTCTCTCTATGCATAACATCTGCATGTGTTCCTCCAAAGACAGGTCCTGGATCGTAGTGTAAATATCAGCGTAGTCTTGTAAATAATGCTCCCTACCGGCTGTATGTTTAGTTTGAGGATTCTTTCCGGATTCGGTTATCCTGTGGGTGTGTTTCTGTGAGGAGAAGGGTGCAACGTCGCAGGGGGACATATTTACTCATTTGTGAATATCTGTAAAACTGTCGCACTCAGGGTAGAGTTAATAGTAGAGGGAACTACATTGCGTGCCACACTAAAGTAGGTAAAAATTTATCGGGTCGGGACGCCCCGAGGGTAGAGAAGGGTGCAATGTTGCAAATATGGAATTTGGCCTCCATATCCGCTTGTAAATATTCCCCTATCTTCTCCGATACTCCCCAACTCTCCCCTTACCCCATTCCCTAGTCCCATTGTCTGTAAACAACACCCATTAGAGCCGATCTTCCCCTTCATTCCCCCATTAAATGTCGTGCCCAGGTCCCCCGCACCACACGTAGACAATTATAGGACATCTTGCTAGTTATTCTTAATCTATGTCAGTTAAGGACTTGTTTCCATTAATTATGACTCTTCGTTGCACCAGAATGTGATGATATGGCACCAGTAGGAGTTTAGGACCTTCCCATACCTCCCCGCATCTCTTCCCATCATCTCAAGCTCCAACAACAACCACAACAACAGCGGCTTTGCGTCCTCACTCCGGCTCGGTTGGCCGCCATTGAACATGTGCTCGACGGGGTTACCCAGAAGGGGGCTCCCTGTCGGCCCCTCGTCAAGGGCGGAGCCGGTAACCCCCGCACCCAATGAGAAGCCATGGGCCGATGCCATCTGGGGCGGCGCTAACGAGCCGAGGGCGTGTCACTCCCCGCCGGATATACGCGGCCCCGCGCCGGACGTGACGTCAGATGCGCCCCGAGCTTGGAAGGACAAGACGCCACCCTCCCGAGCGCTGAGCGACCTCCCCGGCATCTCCACCAAAGTCGCGACCCACGAGCGCTGAGCGACCTCCCCGCATCTGCTGGACACCACCGTACGTGATTCTGTCCCGGAGCCAGGTGCACCTGAGCCATCGACTGCCGCTTTCCTTGCCATCAAATCCCGTGTGAGTCAGCGTTGTCCCGTTTATCTGTGGTCTGTCTAGGGTTAATATAAGGTTGTGTCTAAGTGCCCACCTTCCTATGTTTCCCTCTTGTCCCTGTAATCTAACCTTTTCCGCCTTAATATAACCTCCTCCGGAGGTCTTGAGAACTGAACCCCTGGTGTCGTATTGTGTCATTATAACCCAGCCGGGTGTCTTCTCTTTCCTATTGAGCCAGCGTAGCGCGATTAGTCAACATTCGGGCACAATCGGGTAACTTGTACGGATACGGCGGCCATCCCGCTCGGCCCACCATACCATCAAAGTCGTATCTGTAACAATATATATATATATATATATATATATATATATATATAACGGGATTTAAATTTAATTCAAAAATTGATCCAGACGTCTATTCTCTTTCAAACATTCAAACCGACAGAGATAGTTATTTATCACAGCATCTGTAGAAGTTTCACCCTTTTACTCAACTCCGTTTCGCTGTTATTTGGTGGAGCAAAAAGTCAACTGAGCTTTGTAGATATCTACAAATGTATAATGATGTAGATATCTATATATTGTAGATATATTGTAGAAAGGTAACATTGTAGGTAGGTAGATTGTAGATTGTAGAAAGGTAGATTGTAGAAATTGTAGATATCTATATAATGATGATGAACATTACATGGATGAAATGTTTAAGATGAAAAGGTAACATTCTTTGTCTTCGTTAGCAACCACAATTATTCCCCCGTTCTTGTTTGGTTGCCTGGAGAAAGCTCGACCCAAGTCTTTCACGAACCGGCTGTGCAGGCTTGACGTTCAACTAAGGTTATGGCAGAAATTTGGCCATGGTGCCGGCGATAGCTCGCCTACCCTTCGGGAAGAACACCGTGGGTCCTTAACATGCATCAATTAAAGCCAGCAGACGCGACGCCATTGATGAATCACCCTACCTGATAAACAACGGGATGACCGTTTATAGCTCGGTCGGGATTCGAACCCAGGCTACACTGTTTTGAGACGAGTGTGCATACCTATGGGATCATTCTGTCAGTCCCATGGATATACTAAAACGACACTCGGTGGAGAGCATACTT
>NW_027620077.1:0-18955 GCF_964187855.1 Myxine glutinosa
CGTGCAAAAGTGGTTTCCTGCACCAACACAAGTGCGAAAAGTGGTTTTTCAACACTAACACAAGTGCGAAAAGTGGTTTTTCAACACTAACACAAGTGCGAAAAGTGGTTTTTCAACAATATCACAAGTGCAAAAAGTGTTTTTTCCACACTAATACAAGTGCAAAAGTGGTTTCCTGCACCAACACAAGTGCGAAAAGTGGTTTTTCAACACTAACACAAGTGCGAATAGTGGTTTTTCAACACTATCACAAGTGCAAAAAGTGTTTTTTCCACACTAAAACAAGTGCAAAAGTGGTTTCCTGCACCAACACAAGTGCGAAAAGTGGTTTTTCAACACTAACACAAGTGCGAAAAGTGGTTTTTCAACACTAACACAAGTGCGAAAAGTGGTTTTTCAACACTAACACAAGTGCGAAAAGTGCTTTTTCCACACTAATACAAGTGCAAAAGTGGTTTCCTGCACCAACACAAGTGCGAAAAGTGGTTTTTCAACACTAACGCAAGTGCAAAAAGTGGTTTTTCAACACTAACACAAGTGCTAAAAGTGTTTTTTCCACACTAATACAAGTGCAAAAGTGGTTTTCTGCACCAACACAAGTGCGAAAAGTGGTTTTTCAACACTAACACAAGTGCGAAAAGTGGTTTTTCAACACTATCACAAGTGCAAAAAGTGTTTTTTCCACACTAATACAAGTGCAAAAGTGGTTTCCTGCACCAACACAAGTGCGAAAAGTGGTTTTTCAACACTAACACAAGTGCGAAAAGTGGTTTTTCAACACTAACACAAGTGCAAAAAGTGTTTTTTCCACACTAATACAAGTGCAAAAGTGGTTTCCTGCACCAACACAAGTGCGAAAAGTGGTTTTTCAACACTAACACAAGTGCGAAAAGTGGTTTTTCAACACTAACACAAGTGCAAAAAGTGGTTTCCTGCACCAACACAAGTGCGTAATGTGGTTTTTCAACACTAACACAAGTGCGAAAAGTGGTTTTTCAACACAATCACAAGTGCAAAAAGTGTTTTTTCCACACTAATACAAGTGCAAAAGTGGTTTCCTGCACCAACACAAGTGCGAAAAGTGGTTTTTCAACACTAACACAAGTGCGAAAAGTTGTTTTTCAACACTAACACAAGTGAGAAAAGTGGTTTTTCAACACTATCACAAGTGCAAAAAGTGTTTTTTCCACACTAATACAAGTGCAAAAGTGGTTTCGTGCACCAACACAAGTGCGAAAAGTGGTTTTTCAACACTAACACAAGTGTGAAAAGTGGTTTTTCAACACAAACACAAGTGCGAAAAGTGTTTTTTCCACACTAATACACGTGCAAAAGTGGTTTCCTGCACCAACACAAGTGCGAAAAGTGGTTTTTCAACACTAACACAAGTGCGAAAAGTGGTTTTTCAACACTAACACAAGTGTGAAAAGTGGTTTTTCAACACTATCACAAGTGCAAAAAGTGTTTTTTCCACACTAATACAAGTGCAAAAATGGTTTCCTGCACCAACACAAGTGCGAAAAGTGGTTTTTCATCACTAACACAAGTGCAAAAAGTGGTTTTTCAACACAAACACAAGTGCGAAAAGTGGTTTTTCAACACTATCACATGTGCGAAAAGTGTTTTTTCCACACTAATACACGTGCAAAAGTGGTTTCCTGCACCAACACAAGTGCGAAAAGTGGTTTTTCAACACTAACACAAGTGTGAAAAGTGGTTTTTCAACACAAACACAAGTGCGAAAAGTGTTTTTTCCACACTAATACACGTGCAAAAGTGGTTTCCTGCACCAACACAAGTGCGAAAAGTGGTTTTCAACACTAACACAAGTGCGAAAAGTGGTTTTTCAACACTAACACAAGTGTGAAAAGTGGTTTTTCAACACTATCACAAGTGCAAAAAGTGTTTTTTCCACACTAATACAAGTGCAAAAATGGTTTCCTGCACCAACACAAGTGCGAAAAGTGGTTTTTCATCACTAACACAAGTGCGAAAAGTGGTTTTTCAACACTAACACAAGTGCGAAAAGTGGTTTTTCAACACTATCACAAGTGCAAAAAGTGTTTTTTCCACACTAATACAAGTGCAAAAATGGTTTCCTGCACCAACACAAGTGCGAAAAATGGTTTTTCATCACTAACACAAGTGCGAAAAGTGGTTTTTCAACACAAACACAAGTGCGAAAAGTGTTTTTTCCACACTAATACAAGTGCAAAAGTGGTTTCCTGCACCAACACAAGTGCGTAATGTGGTTTTTCAACACAAACACATGTGCGAAAAGTGGTTTTTCAACACAATCACAAGTGCAAAAAGTGTTTTTTCCACACTAATACAAGTGCAAAAGTGGTTTCCTGCACCAACACAAGTGCGAAAAGTGGGTTTTCAACACTAACACAAGTGCGAAAAGTTGTTTTTCAACACTAACACAAGTGCGAAAAGTGGTTTTTCAACACTATCACAAGTGCAAAAAGTGTTTTTTCCACACTAATACAAGTGCAAAAGTGGTTTCCTGCACCAACACAAGTGCGAAAAGTGGTTTTTCAACACTAACACAAGTGTGAAAAGTGGTTTTTCAACACAAACACAAGTGCGAAAAGTGTTTTTTCCACACTATCACAAGTGCGAAAAGTGTTTTTTCCACACTAATACACGTGCAAAAGTGGTTTCCTGCACCAACACAAGTGCGAAAAGTGGTTTTTCAACACTAACACAAGTGCGAAAAGTGGTTTTTCAACACTAACACAAGTGTGAAAAGTGGTTTTTCAACACTACCACAAGTGCAAAAAGTGTTTTTTCCACACTAATACAAGTGCAAAAATGGTTTCCTGCACCAACACAAGTGCGAAAAGTGGTTTTTCATCACTAACACAAGTGCGAAAAGTGGTTTTTCAACACAAACACAAGTGCGAAAAGTGGTTTTTCAACACTATCACAAGTGCGAAAAGTGTTTTTTCCACACTAATACACGTGCAAAAGTGGTTTCCTGCACCAACACAAGTGCGAAAAGTGGTTTTTCAACACTAACAAAAGTGCGAAAAGTGGTTTTTCAACACTAACACAAGTGCGAAAAGTGGTTTTTCAACAATATCACAAGTGCAAAAAGTGTTTTTTCCACACTAATGCAAGTGCAAAAATGGTTTCCTGCACCAACACAAGTGCGAAAAGTGGTTTTTCATCACTAACACAAGTGCGAAAAGTGTTTTTTCCACACTAATACAAGTGCAAAAGTGGTTTCCTGCACCAACACAAGTGCGTAATGTGGTTTTTCAACACTAACACATGTGCGAAAAGTGGTTTTTCAACACAATCACAAGTGCAAAAAGTGTTTTTTCCACACTAATACAAGTGCAAAAGTGGTTTCCTGCACCAACACAAGTACGAAAAGTGGTTTTTCAACACTAACACAAGTGCGAAAAGTTGTTTTTCAACACTAACACAAGTGCGAAAAGTTGTTTTTCAACACTAACACAAGTGCGAAAAGTGGTTTTTCAACACTATCACAAGTGCAAAAAGTGTTTTTTCCACACTAATACAAGTGCAAAAGTGGTTTCCTGCACCAACACAAGTGCGAAAAGTGGTTTTTCAACACTAACACAAGTGTGAAAAGTGGTTTTTCAACACAAACACAAGTGCAAAAAGTGTTTTTTCCACACTAATACACATGCAAAAGTGGTTTCCTGCACCAACACAAGTGCGAAAAGTGGTTTTTCAACACTAACACAAGTGCGAAAAGTGGTTTTTCAACACTAACACAAGTGTGAAAAGTGGTTTTTCAACACTATCACAAGTGCAAAAAGTGTTTTTTCGACACTAATACAAGTGCAAAAATGGTTTCCTGCACCAACACAAGTGCGAAAAGTGGTTTTTCATCACTAACACAAGTGCGAAAAGTTGTTTTTCAACACAAACACAAGTGCGAAAAGTGGTTTTTCAACACAAACACAAGTGCGAAAAGTGGTTTTTCAACACTATCACAAGTGCGAAAAGTGTTTTTTCCACACTAATACACGTGCAAAAGTGGTTTCCTGCACCAACACAAGTGCGAAAAGTGGTTTTTCAACACTAACACAAGTGCGAAAAGTGGTTTTTCAACACTAACACAAGTGCGAAAAGTGGTTTTTCAACACTAACACAAGTGCGAAAAGTGCTTTTTCCACACTAATACAAGTGCAAAAGTGGTTTCCTGCACCAACACAAGTGCGAAAAGTGGTTTTTCAACACTAACGCAAGTGCAAAAAGTGGTTTTTCAACACTAACACAAGTGCTAAAAGTGTTTTTTCCACACTAATACAAGTGCAAAAGTGGTTTTCTGCACCAACACAAGTGCGAAAAGTGGTTTTTCAACACTAACACAAGTGCGAAAAGTGGTTTTTCAACACTATCACAAGTGCAAAAAGTGTTTTTTCCACACTAATACAAGTGCAAAAGTGGTTTCCTGCACCAACACAAGTGCAAAAAGTGGTTTTTCAACACTAACACAAGTGCGAAAAGTGGTTTTTCAACACTAACACAAGTGCAAAAAGTGTTTTTTCCACACTAATACAAGTGCAAAAGTGGTTTCCTGCACCAACACAAGTGCGAAAAGTGGTTTTTCAACACTAACTCAAGTGCGAAAAGTGGTTTTTCAACACTAACACAAGTGCAAAAAGTGGTTTCCTGCACCAACACAAGTGCGAAAAGTGGTTTTTCATCACTAACACAAGTGCGAAAAGTGGTTTTTCAACACAAACACAAGTGCGAAAAGTGTTTTTTCCACACTAATACAAGTGCAAAAGTGGTTTCCTGCACCAACACAAGTGCGTAATGTGGTTTTTCAACACAAACACATGTGCGAAAAGTGGTTTTTCAACACAATCACAAGTGCAAAAAGTGTTTTTTCCACACTAATACAAGTGCAAAAGTGGTTTCCTGCACCAACACAAGTGCGAAAAGTGGTTTTTCAACACTAACACAAGTGCGAAAAGTTGTTTTTCAACACTAACACAAGTGCGAAAAGTGGTTTTTCAACACTATCACAAGTGCAAAAAGTGTTTTTTCCACACTAATACAAGTGCAAAAGTGGTTTCCTGCACCAACACAAGTGCGAAAAGTGGTTTTTCAACACTAACACAAGTGTGAAAAGTGGTTTTTCAACACAAACACAAGTGCGAAAAGTGTTTTTTCCACACTATCACAAGTGCGAAAAGTGTTTTTTCCACACTAATACACGTGCAAAAGTGGTTTCCTGCACCAACACAAGTGCGAAAAGTGGTTTTTCAACACTAACACAAGTGCGAAAAGTGGTTTTTCAACACTAACACAAGTGTGAAAAGTGGTTTTTCAACACTATCACAAGTGCAAAAAGTGTTTTTTCCACACTAATACAAGTGCAAAAATGGTTTCCTGCACCAACACAAGTGCGAAAAGTGGTTTTTCATCACTAACACAAGTGCGAAAAGTGGTTTTTCAACACAAACACAAGTGCGAAAAGTGGTTTTTCAACACTATCACAAGTGCGAAAAGTGTTTTTTCCACACTAATACACGTGCAAAAGTGGTTTCCTGCACCAACACAAGTGCGAAAAGTGGTTTTTCAACACTAACAAAAGTGCGAAAAGTGGTTTTTCAACACTAACACAAGTGCGAAAAGTGGTTTTTCAACAATATCACAAGTGCAAAAAGTGTTTTTTCCACACTAATGCAAGTGCAAAAATGGTTTCCTGCACCAACACAAGTGCGAAAAGTGGTTTTTCATCACTAACACAAGTGCGAAAAGTGGTTTTTCAACACAAACACAAGTGCGAAAAGTGTTTTTTCCACACTAATACAAGTGCAAAAGTGGTTTCCTGCACCAACACAAGTGCGTAATGTGGTTTTTCAACACTAACACATGTGCGAAAAGTGGTTTTTCAACACAATCACAAGTGCAAAAAGTGTTTTTTCCACACTAATACAAGTGCAAAAGTGGTTTCCTGCACCAACACAAGTACGAAAAGTGGTTTTTCAACACTAACACAAGTGCGAAAAGTTGTTTTTCAACACTAACACAAGTGCGAAAAGTGGTTTTCAACACTATCACAAGTGCAAAAAGTGTTTTTTCCACACTAATACAAGTGCAAAAGTGGTTTCCTGCACCAACACAAGTGCGAAAAGTGGTTTTTCAACACTAACACAAGTGTGAAAAGTGGTTTTTCAACACAAACACAAGTGCGAAAAGTGTTTTTTCCACACTAATACACGTGCAAAAGTGGTTTCCTGCACCAACACAAGTGCGAAAAGTGGTTTTTCAACACTAACACAAGTGCGAAAAGTGGTTTTTCAACACTAACACAAGTGTGAAAAGTGGTTTTTCAACACTATCATTCGTGCAAAAAGTGTTTTTTCCACACTAATACAAGTGCAAAAATGGTTTCCTGCACCAACACAAGTGCGAAAAGTGGTTTTTCATCACTAACACAAGTGCGAAAAGTGGTTTTTCAACACAAACACAAGTGCGAAAAGTGGTTTTTCAACACTATCACAAGTGCGAAAAGTGTTTTTTCCACACTAATACACGTGCAAAAGTGGTTTCCTGCACCAACACAAGTGCGAAAAGTGGTTTTTCAACACTAACACAAGTGCGAAAAGTGGTTTTTCAACACTAACACAAGTGCGAAAAGTGGTTTTTCAACAATATCACAAGTGCAAAAAGTGTTTTTTCCACACTAATACAAGTGCAAAAGTGGTTTCCTGCACCAACACAAGTGCGAAAAGTGTTTTTTCAACACTAACACAAGTGCGAATAGTGGTTTTTCAACACTATCACAAGTGCAAAAAGTGTTTTTTCCACACTAAAACAAGTGCAAAAGTGGTTTCCTGCACCAACACAAGTGCGAAAAGTGGTTTTTCAACACTAACACAAGTGCGAAAAGTGGTTTTTCAACACTAACACAAGTGCGAAAAGTGGTTTTTCAACACTAACACAAGTGCGAAAAGTGCTTTTTCCACACTAATGCAAGTGCAAAAGTGGTTTCCTGCACCAACACAAGTGCGAAAAGTGGTTTTTCAACACTAACGCAAGTGCAAAAAGTGGTTTTTCAACACTAACACAAGTGCTAAAAGTGTTTTTTCCACACTAATACAAGTGCAAAAGTGGTTTTCTGCACCAACACAAGTGCGAAAAGTGGTTTTTCAACACTAACACAAGTGCGAAAAGTGGTTTTTCAACACTATCACAAGTGCAAAAAGTGTTTTTTCCACACTAATACAAGTGCAAAAGTGGTTTCCTGCACCAACACAAGTGCAAAAAGTGGTTTTTCAACACTAACACAAGTGCGAAAAGTGGTTTTTCAACACTAACACAAGTGCAAAAAGTGTTTTTTCCACACTAATACAAGTGCAAAAGTGGTTTCCTGCACCAACACAAGTGCGAAAAGTGGTTTTTCAACACTAACACAAGTGCGAAAAGTGGTTTTTCAACACTAACACAAGTGCAAAAAGTGGTTTCCTGCACCAACACAAGTGCGTAATGTGGTTTTTCAACACTAACACAAGTGCGAAAAGTGGTTTTTCAACACAATCACAAGTGCAAAAAGTGTTTTTTCCACACTTATACAAGTGCAAAAGTGGTTTCCTGCACCAACACAAGTGCGAAAAGTGGTTTTTCAACACTAACACAAGTGCGAAAAGTTGTTTTTCAACACTAACACAAGTGCGAAAAGTGGTTTTTCAACACTATCACAAGTGCAAAAAGTGTTTTTTCCACACTAATACAAGTGCAAAAGTGGTTTCCTGCACCAACACAAGTGCGAAAAGTGGTTTTTCAACACTAACACAAGTGTGAAAAGTGGTTTTTCAACACAAACACAAGTGCGAAAAGTGTTTTTTCCACACTAATACACGTGCAAAAGTGGTTTCCTGCACCAACACAAGTGCGAAAAGTGGTTTTTCAACACTAACACAAGTGCGAAAAGTGGTTTTTCAACACTAACACAAGTGTGAAAAGTGGTTTTTCAACACTATCACAAGTGCAAAAAGTGTTTTTTCCACACTAATACAAGTGCAAAAATGGTTTCCTGCACCAACACAAGTGCGAAATGTGGTTTTTCATCACTAACACAAGTGCGAAAAGTGGTTTTTCAACACTAACACAAGTGCGAAAAGTGGTTTTTCAACACTATCACAAGTGCAAAAAGTGTTTTTTCCACACTAATACAAGTGCAAAAATGGTTTCCTGCACCAACACAAGTGCGAAAAGTGGTTTTTCATCACTAACACAAGTGCGAAAAGTGGTTTTTCAACACAAACACAAGTGCGAAAAGTGTTTTTTCCACACTAATACAAGTGCAAAAGTGGTTTCCTGCACCAACACAAGTGCGTAATGTGGTTTTTCAACACTAACACATGTGCGAAAAGTGGTTTTTCAACACAATCACAAGTGCAAAAAGTGTTTTTTCCACACTAATACAAGTGCAAAAGTGGTTTCCTGCACCAACACAAGTGCGAAAAGTGGTTTTTCAACACTAACACAAGTGCGAAAAGTTGTTTTTCAACACTAACACAAGTGCGAAAAGTGGTTTTTCAACACTATCACAAGTGCAAAAAGTGTTTTTTCCACACTAATACAAGTGCAAAAGTGGTTTCCTGCACCAACACAAGTGCGAAAAGTGGTTTTTCAACACTAACACAAGTGTGAAAAGTGGTTTTTCAACACAAACACAAGTGCGAAAAGTGTTTTTTCCACACTAATACACGTGCAAAAGTGGTTTCCTGCACCAACACAAGTGCGAAAAGTGGTTTTTCAACACTAACACAAGTGCGAAAAGTGGTTTTTCAACACTAACACAAGTGTGAAAAGTGGTTTTTCAACACTATCACAAGTGCAAAAAGTGTTTTTTCCACACTAATACAAGTGCAAAAATGGTTTCCTGCACCAACACAAGTGCGAAAAGTGGTTTTTCATCACTAACACAAGTGCGAAAAGTGGTTTTTCAACACAAACACAAGTGCGAAAAGTGGTTTTTCAACACTATCACAAGTGCGAAAAGTGTTTTTTCCACACTAATACACGTGCAAAAGTGGTTTCCTGCACCAACACAAGTGCGAAAAGTGGTTTTTCAACACTAACACAAGTGCGAAAAGTGGTTTTTCAACACTAACACAAGTGCGAAAAGTGGTTTTTCAACACTAACACAAGTGCAAAAAGTGTTTTTTCCACACTAATACAAGTGCAAAAGTGGTTTCCTGCACCAACACAAGTGCGAAAAGTGGTTTTTCAACACTAACACAAGTGCGAAAAGTGGTTTTTCAACACTAACACAAGTGCAAAAAGTGTTTTTTCCACACTAATACAAGTGCAAAAGTGGTTTCCTGCACCAACTCAAGTGCGAAAAGTGGTTTTTCAACACTATCACAAGTGCGAAAAGTGTTTTTTCCACACTAATACACGTGCAAAAGTGGTTTCCTGCACCAACACAAGTGCGAAAAGTGGTTTTTCAACACTAACACAAGTGCGAAAAGTGGTTTTTCAACACTAACACAAGTGCGAAAAGTGGTTTTTCAACACTAACACAAGTGCAAAAAGTGTTTTTTCCACACTAATACAAGTGCAAAAGTGGTTTCCTGCACCAACACAAGTGCGAAAAGTGGTTTTTCAACACTAACACAAGTGCGAAAAGTGGTTTTTCAACACTAACACAAGTGCAAAAAGTGGTTTCCTGCACCAACACAAGTGCGTAATGTGGTTTTTCAACACTAACACAAGTGCGAAAAGTGGTTTTTCAACACAATCACAAGTGCAAAAAGTGTTTTTTCCACACTAATACAAGTGCAAAAGTGGTTTCCTGCACCAACACAAGTGCGAAAAGTGGTTTTTCAACACTAACACAAGTGCGAAAAGTTGTTTTTCAACACTAACACAAGTGAGAAAAGTGGTTTTTCAACACTATCACAAGTGCAAAAAGTGTTTTTTCCACACTAATACAAGTGCAAAAGTGGTTTCGTGCACCAACACAAGTGCGAAAAGTGGTTTTTCAACACTAACACAAGTGTGAAAAGTGGTTTTTCAACACAAACACAAGTGCGAAAAGTGTTTTTTCCACACTAATACACGTGCAAAAGTGGTTTCCTGCACCAACACAAGTGCGAAAAGTGGTTTTTCAACACTAACACAAGTGCGAAAAGTGGTTTTTCAACACTAACACAAGTGTGAAAAGTGGTTTTTCAACACTATCACAAGTGCAAAAAGTGTTTTTTCCACACTAATACAAGTGCAAAAATGGTTTCCTGCACCAACACAAGTGCGAAAAGTGGTTTTTCATCACTAACACAAGTGCAAAAAGTGGTTTTTCATCACTAACACAAGTGCGAAAAGTGGTTTTTCAACACTAACACAAGTGCGAAAAGTGGTTTTTCAACACTATCACAAGTGCAAAAAGTGTTTTTTCCACACTAATACAAGTGCAAAAATGGTTTCCTGCACCAACACAAGTGCGAAAAGTGGTTTTTCATCACTAACACAAGTGCGAAAAGTGGTTTTTCAACACAAACACAAGTGCGAAAAGTGTTTTTTCCACACTAATACAAGTGCAAAAGTGGTTTCCTGCACCAACACAAGTGCGTAATGTGGTTTTTCAACACTAACACATGTGCGAAAAGTGGTTTTTCAACACAATCACAAGTGCAAAAAGTGTTTTTTCCACACTAATACAAGTGCAAAAGTGGTTTCCTGCACCAACACAAGTGCGAAAAGTGGTTTTTCAACACTAACACAAGTGCGAAAAGTTGTTTTTCAACACTAACACAAGTGCGAAAAGTGGTTTTTCAACACTATCACAAGTGCAAAAAGTGTTTTTTCCACACTAATACAAGTGCAAAAGTGGTTTCCTGCACCAACACAAGTGCGAAAAGTGGTTTTTCAACACTAACACAAGTGTGAAAAGTGGTTTTTCAACACAAACACAAGTGCGAAAAGTGTTTTTTCCACACTAATACACGTGCAAAAGTGGTTTCCTGCACCAACACAAGTGCGAAAAGTGGTTTTTCAACACTAACACAAGTGCGAAAAGTGGTTTTTCAACACTAACACAAGTGTGAAAAGTGGTTTTTCAACACTATCACAAGTGCAAAAAGTGTTTTTTCCACACTAATACAAGTGCAAAAATGGTTTCCTGCACCAACACAAGTGCGAAAAGTGGTTTTTCATCACTAACACAAGTGCGAAAAGTGGTTTTTCAACACAAACACAAGTGCGAAAAGTGGTTTTTCAACACTATCACAAGTGCGAAAAGTGTTTTTTCCACACTAATACACGTGCAAAAGTGGTTTCCTGCACCAACACAAGTGCGAAAAGTGGTTTTTCAACACTAACACAAGTGCGAAAAGTGGTTTTTCAACACTAACACAAGTGCGAAAAGTGGTTTTTCAACACTAACACAAGTGCAAAAAGTGTTTTTTCCACACTAATACAAGTGCAAAAGTGGTTTCCTGCACCAACACAAGTGCGAAAAGTGGTTTTTCAACACTAACACAAGTGCGAAAAGTGGTTTTTCAACACTAACACAAGTGCAAAAAGTGTTTTTTCCACACTAATACAAGTGCAAAAGTGGTTTCCTGCACCAACTCAAGTGCGAAAAGTGGTTTTTCAACACTATCACAAGTGCGAAAAGTGTTTTTTCCACACTAATACACGTGCAAAAGTGGTTTCCTGCACCAACACAAGTGCGAAAAGTGGTTTTTCAACACTAACACAAGTGCGAAAAGTGGTTTTTCAACACTAACACAAGTGCGAAAAGTGGTTTTTCAACACTAACACAAGTGCAAAAAGTGTTTTTTCCACACTAATACAAGTGCAAAAGTGGTTTCCTGCACCAACACAAGTGCGAAAAGTGGTTTTTCAACACTAACACAAGTGCGAAAAGTGGTTTTTCAACACTAACACAAGTGCAAAAAGTGGTTTCCTGCACCAACACAAGTGCGTAATGTGGTTTTTCAACACTAACACAAGTGCGAAAAGTGGTTTTTCAACACAATCACAAGTGCAAAAAGTGTTTTTTCCACACTAATACAAGTGCAAAAGTGGTTTCCTGCACCAACACAAGTGCGAAAAGTGGTTTTTCAACACTAACACAAGTGCGAAAAGTTGTTTTTCAACACTAACACAAGTGAGAAAAGTGGTTTTTCAACACTATCACAAGTGCAAAAAGTGTTTTTTCCACACTAATACAAGTGCAAAAGTGGTTTCGTGCACCAACACAAGTGCGAAAAGTGGTTTTTCAACACTAACACAAGTGTGAAAAGTTGTTTTTCAACACAAACACAAGTGCGAAAAGTGTTTTTTCCACACTAATACACGTGCAAAAGTGGTTTCCTGCACCAACACAAGTGCGAAAAGTGGTTTTTCAACACTAACACAAGTGCGAAAAGTGGTTTTTCAACACTAACACAAGTGTGAAAAGTGGTTTTTCAACACTATCACAAGTGCAAAAAGTGTTTTTTCCACACTAATACAAGTGCAAAAATGGTTTCCTGCACCAACACAAGTGCGAAAAGTGGTTTTTCATCACTAACACAAGTGCAAAAAGTGGTTTTTCAACACAAACACAAGTGCGAAAAGTGGTTTTTCAACACTATCACATGTGCGAAAAGTGTTTTTTCCACACTAATACACGTGCAAAAGTGGTTTCCTGCACCAACACAAGTGCGAAAAGTGGTTTTTCAACACTAACACAAGTGTGAAAAGTGGTTTTTCAACACAAACACAAGTGCGAAAAGTGTTTTTTCCACACTAATACACGTGCAAAAGTGGTTTCCTGCACCAACACAAGTGCGAAAAGTGGTTTTCAACACTAACACAAGTGCGAAAAGTGGTTTTTCAACACTAACACAAGTGTGAAAAGTGGTTTTTCAACACTATCACAAGTGCAAAAAGTGTTTTTTCCACACTAATACAAGTGCAAAAATGGTTTCCTGCACCAACACAAGTGCGAAAAGTGGTTTTTCATCACTAACACAAGTGCGAAAAGTGGTTTTTCAACACTAACACAAGTGCGAAAAGTGGTTTTTCAACACTATCACAAGTGCAAAAAGTGTTTTTTCCACACTAATACAAGTGCAAAAATGGTTTCCTGCACCAACACAAGTGCGAAAAGTGGTTTTTCATCACTAACACAAGTGCGAAAAGTGGTTTTTCAACACAAACACAAGTGCGAAAAGTGTTTTTTCCACACTAATACAAGTGCAAAAGTGGTTTCCTGCACCAACACAAGTGCGTAATGTGGTTTTTCAACACAAACACATGTGCGAAAAGTGGTTTTTCAACACAATCACAAGTGCAAAAAGTGTTTTTTCCACACTAATACAAGTGCAAAAGTGGTTTCCTGCACCAACACAAGTGCGAAAAGTGGTTTTTCAACACTAACACAAGTGCGAAAAGTTGTTTTTCAACACTAACACAAGTGCGAAAAGTGGTTTTTCAACACTATCACAAGTGCAAAAAGTGTTTTTTCCACACTAATACAAGTGCAAAAGTGGTTTCCTGCACCAACACAAGTGCGAAAAGTGGTTTTTCAACACTAACACAAGTGTGAAAAGTGGTTTTTCAACACAAACACAAGTGCGAAAAGTGTTTTTTCCACACTATCACAAGTGCGAAAAGTGTTTTTTCCACACTAATACACGTGCAAAAGTGGTTTCCTGCACCAACACAAGTGCGAAAAGTGGTTTTTCAACACTAACACAAGTGCGAAAAGTGGTTTTTCAACACTAACACAAGTGTGAAAAGTGGTTTTTCAACACTATCACAAGTGCAAAAAGTGTTTTTTCCACACTAATACAAGTGCAAAAATGGTTTCCTGCACCAACACAAGTGCGAAAAGTGGTTTTTCATCACTAACACAAGTGCGAAAAGTGGTTTTTCAACACAAACACAAGTGCGAAAAGTGGTTTTTCAACACTATCACAAGTGCGAAAAGTGTTTTTTCCACACTAATACACGTGCAAAAGTGGTTTCCTGCACCAACACAAGTGCGAAAAGTGGTTTTTCAACACTAACAAAAGTGCGAAAAGTGGTTTTTCAACACTAACACAAGTGCGAAAAGTGGTTTTTCAACAATATCACAAGTGCAAAAAGTGTTTTTTCCACACTAATGCAAGTGCAAAAATGGTTTCCTGCACCAACACAAGTGCGAAAAGTGGTTTTTCATCACTAACACAAGTGCGAAAAGTGTTTTTTCCACACTAATACAAGTGCAAAAGTGGTTTCCTGCACCAACACAAGTGCGTAATGTGGTTTTTCAACACTAACACATGTGCGAAAAGTGGTTTTTCAACACAATCACAAGTGCAAAAAGTGTTTTTTCCACACTAATACAAGTGCAAAAGTGGTTTCCTGCACCAACACAAGTACGAAAAGTGGTTTTTCAACACTAACACAAGTGCGAAAAGTTGTTTTTCAACACTAACACAAGTGCGAAAAGTTGTTTTTCAACACTAACACAAGTGCGAAAAGTGGTTTTTCAACACTATCACAAGTGCAAAAAGTGTTTTTTCCACACTAATACAAGTGCAAAAGTGGTTTCCTGCACCAACACAAGTGCGAAAAGTGGTTTTTCAACACTAACACAAGTGTGAAAAGTGGTTTTTCAACACAAACACAAGTGCAAAAAGTGTTTTTTACACACTAATACACGTGCAAAAGTGGTTTCCTGCACCAACACAAGTGCGAAAAGTGGTTTTTCAACACTAACACAAGTGCGAAAAGTGGTTTTTCAACACTAACACAAGTGTGAAAAGTGGTTTTTCAACACTATCACAAGTGCAAAAAGTGTTTTTTCCACACTAATACAAGTGCAAAAATGGTTTCCTGCACCAACACAAGTGCGAAAAGTGGTTTTTCATCACTAACACAAGTGCGAAAAGTGGTTTTTCAACACAAACACAAGTGCGAAAAGTGGTTTTTCAACACTATCACAAGTGCGAAAAGTGTTTTTTCCACACTAATACACGTGCAAAAGTGGTTTCCTGCACCAACACAAGTGCGAAAAGTGGTTTTTCAACACTAACACAAGTGCGAAAAGTGGTTTTTCAACACTAACACAAGTGCGAAAAGTGGTTTTTCAACACTAACACAAGTGCGAAAAGTGCTTTTTCCACACTAATACAAGTGCAAAAGTGGTTTCCTGCACCAACACAAGTGCGAAAAGTGGTTTTTCAACACTAACGCAAGTGCAAAAAGTGGTTTTTCAACACTAACACAAGTGCTAAAAGTGTTTTTTCCACACTAATACAAGTGCAAAAGTGGTTTTCTGCACCAACACAAGTGCGAAAAGTGGTTTTTCAACACTAACACAAGTGCGAAAAGTGGTTTTTCAACACTATCACAAGTGCAAAAAGTGTTTTTTCCACACTAATACAAGTGCAAAAGTGGTTTCCTGCACCAACACAAGTGCGAAAAGTGGTTTTTCAACACTAACACAAGTGCGAAAAGTGGTTTTTCAACACTAACACAAGTGCAAAAAGTGGTTTCCTGCACCAACACAAGTGCGAAAAGTGGTTTTTCATCACTAACACAAGTGCGAAAAGTGGTTTTTCAACACAAACACAAGTGCGAAAAGTGTTTTTTCCACACTAATACAAGTGCAAAAGTGGTTTCCTGCACCAACACAAGTGCGTAATGTGGTTTTTCAACACAAACACATGTGCGAAAAGTGGTTTTTCAACACAATCACAAGTGCAAAAAGTGTTTTTTCCACACTAATACAAGTGCAAAAGTGGTTTCCTGCACCAACACAAGTGCGAAAAGTGGTTTTTCAACACTAACACAAGTGCGAAAAGTTGTTTTTCAACACTAACACAAGTGTGAAAAGTGGTTTTTCAACACTATCACAAGTGCAAAAAGTGTTTTTTCCACACTAATACAAGTGCAAAAGTGGTTTCCTGCACCAACACAAGTGCGAAAAGTGGTTTTTCAACACTAACACAAGTGTGAAAAGTGGTTTTTCAACACAAACACAAGTGCGAAAAGTGTTTTTTCCACACTATCACAAGTGCGAAAAGTGTTTTTTCCACACTAATACACGTGCAAAAGTGGTTTCCTGCACCAACACAAGTGCGAAAAGTGGTTTTTCAACACTAACACAAGTGCGAAAAGTGGTTTTTCAACACTAACACAAGTGTGAAAAGTGGTTTTTCAACACTATCACAAGTGCAAAAAGTGTTTTTTCCACACTAATACAAGTGCAAAAATGGTTTCCTGCACCAACACAAGTGCGAAAAGTGGTTTTTCATCACTAACACAAGTGCGAAAAGTGGTTTTTCAACACAAACACAAGTGCGAAAAGTGGTTTTTCAACACTATCACAAGTGCGAAAAGTGTTTTTTCCACACTAATACACGTGCAAAAGTGGTTTCCTGCACCAACACAAGTGCGAAAAGTGGTTTTTCAACACTAACAAAAGTGCGAAAAGTGGTTTTTCAACACTAACACAAGTGCGAAAAGTGGTTTTTCAACAATATCACAAGTGCAAAAAGTGTTTTTTCCACACTAATGCAAGTGCAAAAATGGTTTCCTGCACCAACACAAGTGCGAAAAGTGGTTTTTCATCACTAACACAAGTGCGAAAAGTGGTTTTTCAACACAAACACAAGTGCGAAAAGTGTTTTTTCCACACTAATACAAGTGCAAAAGTGGTTTCCTGCACCAACACAAGTGCGTAATGTGGTTTTTCAACACTAACACATGTGCGAAAAGTGGTTTTTCAACACAATCACAAGTGCAAAAAGTGTTTTTTCCACACTAATACAAGTGCAAAAGTGGTTTCCTGCACCAACACAAGTACGAAAAGTGGTTTTTCAACACTAACACAAGTGCGAAAAGTTGTTTTTCAACACTAACACAAGTGCGAAAAGTGGTTTTCAACACTATCACAAGTGCAAAAAGTGTTTTTTCCACACTAATACAAGTGCAAAAGTGGTTTCCTGCACCAACACAAGTGCGAAAAGTGGTTTTTCAACACTAACACAAGTGTGAAAAGTGGTTTTTCAACACAAACACAAGTGCGAAAAGTGTTTTTTCCACACTAATACACGTGCAAAAGTGGTTTCCTGCACCAACACAAGTGCGAAAAGTGGTTTTTCAACACTAACACAAGTGCGAAAAGTGGTTTTTCAACACTAACACAAGTGTGAAAAGTGGTTTTTCAACACTATCATTCGTGCAAAAAGTGTTTTTTCCACACTAATACAAGTGCAAAAATGGTTTCCTGCACCAACACAAGTGCGAAAAGTGGTTTTTCATCACTAACACAAGTGCGAAAAGTGGTTTTTCAACACAAACACAAGTGCGAAAAGTGGTTTTTCAACACTATCACAAGTGCGAAAAGTGTTTTTTCCACACTAATACACGTGCAAAAGTGGTTTCCTGCACCAACACAAGTGCGAAAAGTGGTTTTTCAACACTAACACAAGTGCGAAAAGTGGTTTTTCAACACTAACACAAGTGCGAAAAGTGGTTTTTCAACAATATCACAAGTGCAAAAAGTGTTTTTTCCACACTAATACAAGTGCAAAAGTGGTTTCCTGCACCAACACAAGTGCGAAAAGTGTTTTTTCAACACTAACACAAGTGCGAATAGTGGTTTTTCAACACTATCACAAGTGCAAAAAGTGTTTTTTCCACACTAAAACAAGTGCAAAAGTGGTTTCCTGCACCAACACAAGTGCGAAAAGTGGTTTTTCAACACTAACACAAGTGCGAAAAGTGGTTTTTCAACACTAACACAAGTGCGAAAAGTGGTTTTTCAACACTAACACAAGTGCGAAAAGTGCTTTTTCCACACTAATACAAGTGCAAAAGTGGTTTCCTGCACCAACACAAGTGCGAAAAGTGGTTTTTCAACACTAACGCAAGTGCAAAAAGTGGTTTTTCAACACTAACACAAGTGCTAAAAGTGTTTTTTCCACACTAATACAAGTGCAAAAGTGGTTTTCTGCACCAACACAAGTGCGAAAAGTGGTTTTTCAACACTAACACAAGTGCGAAAAGTGGTTTTTCAACACTATCACAAGTGCAAAAAGTGTTTTTTCCACACTAATACAAGTGCAAAAGTGGTTTCCTGCACCAACACAAGTGCAAAAAGTGGTTTTTCAACACTAACACAAGTGCGAAAAGTGGTTTTTCAACACTAACACAAGTGCAAAAAGTGTTTTTTCCACACTAATACAAGTGCAAAAGTGGTTTCCTGCACCAACACAAGTGCGAAAAGTGGTTTTTCAACACTAACACAAGTGCGAAAAGTGGTTTTTAAACACTAACACAAGTGCAAAAGTGGTTTCCTGCACCAACACAAGTGCGAAAAGTGGTTTTTCAACACTAACACAAGTGCGAAAAGTTGTTTTTCAACACTAACACAAGTGCGAAAAGTGGTTTTTCAACACTATCACAAGTGCAAAAAGTGTTTTTTCCACACTAATACAAGTGCAAAAGTGGTTTCCTGCACCAACACAAGTGCGAAAAGTGGTTTTTCAACACTAACACAAGTGTGAAAAGTGGTTTTTCAACACAAACACAAGTGCGAAAAGTGTTTTTTCCACACTAATACACGTGCAAAAGTGGTTTCCTGCACCAACACAAGTGCGAAAAGTGGTTTTTCAACACTAACACAAGTGCGAAAAGTGGTTTTTCAACACTAACACAAGTGTGAAAAGTGGTTTTTCAACACTATCACAAGTGCAAAAAGTGTTTTTTCCACACTAATACAAGTGCAAAAATGGTTTCCTGCACCAACACAAGTGCGAAATGTGGTTTTTCATCACTAACACAAGTGCGAAAAGTGGTTTTTCAACACTAACACAAGTGCGAAAAGTGGTTTTTCAACACTATCACAAGTGCAAAAAGTGTTTTTTCCACACTAATACAAGTGCAAAAATGGTTTCCTGCACCAACACAAGTGCGAAAAGTGGTTTTTCATCACTAACACAAGTGCGAAAAGTGGTTTTTCAAC
>NW_027620078.1:0-18943 GCF_964187855.1 Myxine glutinosa
TCTCTCCGTTCTCAAGACCGAACTCTCTTATCTGTCTCCCTCTTCCAAATCCTGGTGGCGTCTGGTCAAATCCGTTTCTGGTGTTTGTTCCCCCTCCATCCCCTCCCTCACCTCAAACGGCTACACGGCTGACTCCGCACGTGAAAAAGCTGAATGCCTCAACTCTGTGTTTGCCTCTAAATCTTGTGTCCCAAACCCATCCCTCTCTGTACCCACCGTACCCAGTCGTACCCAGATGCTCCTGCACTCTGTGTCCTTTCCTCCTGACAAGGTGGAAAAGTTTCTGTCAACCCTCGACTCTGATTCTGCAACTGGACCTGACGACATCAGCCCACGGGTCCTAAAATCCTATTCTTCCGCTCTGTCACTCCCTCTCTCTGTTCTCTTCACCCTCTCTTTTGCTCAAGGTCATCTGCCATCTGCTTGGAAATCAGCCAACATCACCGCTTTGCACAAAAAATGTGCAAAAACAGATCCTAGCAACTACAGACCAATCAGCCTTCTCCCAATTGTCAGCAAAGTCATGGAATCCATCATTGCTTCGGATATGAAATCTTTCCTCTTCTCCAATGGCTTGATCTCTGATCATCAATTTGGTTTCAGACCTGGTCACTCTACTCTGGACATGCTGCTTCTGCTTTCTCAACAATGGATGGAGGTCCTCAATGCCAAACAGGAAATTAGAGCTGTCTCCCTTGACATATCACGTGCCTTCGATACGGTCTGGCACCCCGCTCTGCTCGCCAAACTCTCCTCCTTTGGTATCCTTCGAAATCTCCACGCATGGCTGGCGGACTTCCTCTCTAGTCATAGTCAACATGTGGCCCTGAATGGGTTTCTCTCATCTTCTCTTCCTGTTCAGGCTGGAGTTCCCCAAGGCAGTGTTCTGGGCCCTGTGCTTTTTCTGGTCTTCATCAATGATCTCTCTGACTCTCTTGAAAATCCTCTCTATCTCTTTGCTGATGACTCCACTCTCTGCCACTCCATTCATCATCCCTCAGATCGGCAGTCTGCAGCATCCTCACTCTCTGCAGATCTGGACAAAATCACAGACTGGGCAAACAAGTGGAACATGTCTTTCAATCCTGACAAATCTCACACTCTTACGATGTCTCTCTGAAAAGACCGACTGGACAACCCTCCCATCCACTTTCTGAATAATCCTCTCCAAGAAGTTCTGTCACTCAAGCTTTTGGGTCTCACTATCTGCCATGATCTTTCCTGAGAAAACCACATTTCAAATCTGGCCTCCAAAGCCAGTCGCCGACTGGGCATCCTCCGTTGTGCGAAATCCTTCCTTGGCACACCTGAGCTCCTCACCACATACAAGGCTTTCATCCGCAGCTCAATGGAATACTGCTCTCCCCTCTGGGCTGGTGCTCCTGCCTCACACCTAGCTCGTCTTCACGCTGTTGAAACCAAAGCGTTCGGAATCATTGGAATCTCCCGCGATGAAGCTAACTCCAAGGGCCTTTCACTCGCTCACCGCAGGCAGGTTGGTGGTCTTTCCATCTTCTACCGACTCCTCTCCGGCCTTGCCCCCCCAGCTCTCTCTGGGCTCTGTCCCACAAATATTCCTACAGGTCGCACAAGATCTGCCTGCAACCCTCTTATGGTTAAACTGCCAAAATCAAGACTCTCTGCTCACCTTCACTCCTTTTCTCCCACCTCTGGAACAAACTCCCTCACTCTCTTCAATCCCACTCCTCCCTCCAGGTCTTTAAAACAGCTGTTTACCACCATCTCATATCTTCCCCAATCCAAAATCTTGATCTTTTCTACCCCCGTTAATTTCACCCCAAATCCACTTTTTGAAATACCAACTTCTGTCCTGGAAGTCCTTGGTGTCCTTGTGTTTTCTACTTCTCCCACCCTCCCCCCCCCCTTCCCACGCCTCCTCCCCCCAAGCCCTCTCCCTCCCACACATCTCCCGATGTCCCTGCTCTCAAATGTTGTGTTTGTGTGCTTCCCCTTCTCTCCCCATCTTGTCTACCGCTCCCTCCTTTTATATATTTTGTTTGTCTGTTTGATTTGTTTGTGAAATAAATGTTAGGTCTTTCACGAGCCTCGATTCTGTATACAAAAAAAAAATCTTCCGAGTGTGTATTGTAGTTGGATTGCTCTAGCGGATAAAGTTAGGGACCCATTAATGGGGCTTGGTGAGTTCACAACGGTAGTCATAGCTCAAAAAATATAATTTGTCTGTCTGCACGTGCATGTTATCAGATTGCATCTGTCCTTACACAAAAGCCTGGATATTTTGTGCAACAACACATAACCAAAGTATTATATGTAGCTTTCTCAGTCGAGGGAACAGGAGGTTGCGCTCAAGCGTTCCTCAAGCCTTAAAAACTTGGCTTTTAAATTTCCACTTCTCTGTGCTATGAGAAATGCCTTGCCATGCCCAAATAACCACACTTCACCAAAATGCACCCGACGACTCTGCGAGATGCCGACAAGTCTTAATGTTTGAACTTTGACCTTTTTGGGTTCACCCAACTTGCACAGAACATTCTCTTGGCAGAATTTTTTTAGGTTGTGCAATTATTGTTTTATTTTTTTAAAATCGAATCAGTAGATGTGGAAATGCAAAGCGAAGTTACAGCTTTGCTGGTTTA
Source organism: Myxine glutinosa (assembly GCF_964187855.1). Lineage (NCBI taxonomy): Eukaryota > Metazoa > Chordata > Myxini > Myxiniformes > Myxinidae > Myxine > Myxine glutinosa. The sequence continues at coordinate 2,619 of NW_027620078.1, forward strand.
ATCCCCCAGTTACGGAATGTGGATATTGCTGTTTTGTCGTCACCTTTTAGTGCTCATACATGTTCAGCTTGCTGTGTGATTCCAGGTATACTACACAGTACACAGGTATAGAGTTGAGAGATTCAGCTTGGTATTGTGTTGGGCAAGTGTTGGGCTAGCGGCTAGGGTGCCGGCTTTGGATCCTAGGATCCTGGGTTCGAATCCCGGTCGATCGCTGAATTAACGCCAGGGGGGGTTGACTCAGCCTGTCATCCTTCCGAGGTCGGCTAATTGAGTACCAGTTCACTGGTAATTCCCTGTTTGTCGTATAAGGCGGCAAAAAGGGTTGGCGGCAGGAAGGGCATCCGGCCGTAAAACATTGCTTCAAAAAAAGGGGACCAAAAAACAACAACAACCACGGTTCCCGAAAAAGGCCAACCCCCGCTTTGCGGGGAAAAATGGCCTCTAAAGGTAGTTATTTTATTATATATTGTGCACACCACCGACTGTTTGTTTCATTTGAACCAAAGTTTCTGTAAGCTGTTTGCGGCATTATGGAATAGTCGTCCCGGTGAAAACTTGTGTGGGTCTGTGGTAGGTAAGATACACAATGGATTTAAGAGTATTAATTAATGTGCAGCAAATTGTTGCTTGCTTTTATCGTTGTTTCCAATGTGACTACGCCACTGATGCAGTGCCCCCTTGCAGGCTAGAGCAGGAATTCCGAATTTGTTGAGTGTCAACGACACGATAATCGGTCTCCTCATCGTGAAAGACTCTGGGATCTTTAACGTCCACCAACAACCAATGTTGACAGTATGTTCCTCCAATTTAACTTCTTTCCAGATAAAACAGTTCAAAGTTGAGCAAGCGTACATATAAGTTCTTAAGTGTATAAGTGTATAAGCGTACATGGTAGCGGAGGGTGTGGCTGAGGTTTATAGAGTTGTCTTTGCCAGAGCAACAAAATAAGGAAATGTGCTTGAATGGAGGATTGTAACGTGTTAGGGACTGGATCAAATTCAGTTGTTATAGTGAATTAAAAGATCGAAAACATGGACCATTTCCTTTGGTGTTTCACCAACATTACATGTAAACCCACACTCCACCCACATTCGACCCTCAATATTTCATACAGGCACTTCGATCTTTGACCACCACCCAACGGTTTATAATCCTTCCCGCAACTAAATTTGTTTCTTTTTTCTCTGATGAAGGGTTAGTGCTTGAAACATCAGCCGCACCTCGTTTATCACAGAGGCAAACATACTCTGAATTTTATCGAATAAAAGTTCATAATTGTTTATCTTTAAGATATTGCAAGATCTTCAAATATTTACATATTCACACATATTGTGCTGTATCGTACAAAATGAAGTGTAGACCACAGGATACAAAAATCAATACTGACAAGTGAGAATGACAAGGTTGAAGTAAGATATTTCAATCACATATCGGTTGTCTTCATGTGTGACTATCAAGATAATGGTGTGTGTGTATGTATGTATGCATGTATGTATGTATGTGTGTGTGCGTGTGCGCACATTACTTGTTTTATTTGATGAAGACCACTCTAATTGAAATGTCACACTTAAACCTTGTCAATTTCATGACATTTATCAATACTAGGTGGTATCGTTGTATCCTGTAGTATGATTTTTCCCAAGTGAGACGTTTTTCTTTAAGGGGTTATATTTTGTTTCACCAAATAATACGTTGGCAATGTTGCTTTGAGCATATAAAAGATAGCCTTTGTGCTCAAAAATGAAATCAGATCTTTATGCAAATACAGTACTGTAGTCTTTTTTTAAAGTGTGCACTTAATATGACGTAATTTATTGTCTCTTGGCTTTTTTCATTTACAACATTTTATAACGTATTCTCAATGTGCTGTACATAATTATAAGTTGGAATTAAAGACTATTTTAATTTGCTCATCCAAGTGGATTTTGTTCTTAATATATTGTAACCAATACATTGTAAATGCTTGAATTCTGTGTTTACTTCAACCAGGTTTGTTCACCATTATTTCATGATACAGTTCAAATTGACATGGTATGGACGCCATATTGGAAAAGTATGGACGCCATATTGGGAAAAAGTTGCACCTCTATCTCTGAAACCACTCAATGGGTGGAAAAAATGAAACACGGCTGATTGTCAAGTACTCCCCATTGGGAAACCGGTGCCTTCATTATGACATAATTCAACAAGTACAACGCTTGATCGGATCAGTAGGGAAAAAAGAAGTTCTGTTGGTCCAATACACGCAACATTTTCACCATAGGAGCACCTCCTCCTGTGGAACGTTTTAATGAATTATGTCATCTGATCAGTATGAATTTTTTACTCTCACCAGAGGAGAGGGTATTACAGTTGAGTCCGTTTGCCTGTTTTTCCACCCAAAATAAATATGATTTTCTCTGCAACCGTTGGTCCGATTGACAGGAAATTTTCACCATAGGTGCACTTCCACCTGCAGAATTTTGTAATGATAATTATGACGTCATAGGTCACGTGGTACAGGCACCATCTTGGAAAAACCGAAAAACTTTGCACCTCCATATCTATGAAATAGCTGCACAGAAAAAATTGAGACGTGGCTCATTGTAAAGAACTCTCCATGGGGAATAACATACGTTAATGATGATGTCATATGTACCTCGATTATGACGTCATAATTCGACAAGTACAAAACTTCATCCGATCAAGAAGAAATTTATTGAGCGTCATGTAGTTTGTCTCTGCAACTGTTAGTCCGATGGACAGAAAATTTTCACCACAGGAGCACCTCCTGTATAATTTTTTTTAACGATAATTATGGCATCATAGGTAAAACGTTGCACCTGTATATCTCAGAAACCACTCCATGGAAATTTTTTTAAACGTGGCTCATTGTAAAGAACTCCACATGGGGAATAAGTGTTAACGATGATGTCTTTGCTGCCTTCATTATGATTTCATAATTCGACAAGTACAACACTTAGTCTGATCAGTTTGAAATTTATTGAGCATGATGTACAGAACAATTATATTAGAGAATGTCAACATGTCATCACTCACGTCGTCTGGCAGCCATATTGGATCAAAGAAACAAAACAAACAAAAAAAACCCTTCAAAAACAGAAGAGTTGGCTCACACCAAGTTGACTGTGTGGGGTAAGTATTCAATGAATACCATCTAGTTAATAGATGAACTCATGTTTCAATGGTATGTAATTAATAGACACTCAGGTTTCAATGGTATGTAATTAATAAACATACTCAGGTTTAAATAGCATGTCATTAATAGACGTACTCTGGTTTTAATTGGACGTAATTAATCAACATAGTCAGGTTTGAAAGGTTTCAATAGTATGTAATTAATAGACGTATTGAGGTTTCAATTACATCATTTTTATTATTATGGAGCAAACGTATATGGTTATGTATGTATATTTGTGACCAAAACATCTTCAAATTTCCTTTAACAAATTCGGTCATGTTTATATATGTAAGTAAGTTTATATAAAAAGTAAGTGCACCCCATGTAAAGTTTTGACTTTTTCAACATATTTCAACATACAGCTATTTGATCTTCATTTCAACAATATTGATAGATAAAGGTGATATAATATAACAAATATCATGAAACATTTACATTTTGTAGTCTATTGTATAATTTAAATAAACATAAATGCAAATTTTGCATGTGGAAAAAGTAAGTACACCCTGACATTTATCACTACTTCAAATATCAAAAATTAGAATCAGGTGCACCAGCTCAGGTGCAAATGAGTAGAACATCATTAGAGGTGATCTTGGAGGAACCTGTCTTATTTAAACCTCAGACATTTCGTTTGGTTTGCTCTTTGTTGAAGTGTGCGGCGTCACCATGTCTCGATCAAAAGAGCTATCTGAGGCCTTCAGAAAAATGGTTATAGATGCCGACGAGTCCGGGAAGGGATTTAAAAAGATCTCCAAACAATTTGAAATCAATCATTCGACTGTCCGGAAGATCATCTACAAGTGGAGAAGATTCCAAACAACTGCCAACTTGTTCAGGCCAGGCCACCCCAGCAAGTTCAGCCTGAGAGCAGACCGAAAGATGCTGAAAGAAGTCTCTAAGAACCCCAGAATGTCACCACGGGACCTACAGGTAGCTTTTGCCACTGTTGATGTCAAAGTGCATGAGTCTACCATTAGAAAGAGGCTGCACAAATTTGATCTACATGGGAGGTGTGCCAGGAGGAAACCTTTGCTGTCCAGAAAGAACATAAGGGCAAGACTAAAGTTTGCCAATGAACACCTCGGCAAAGACCAGCACTTCTGGAACAATATGCTCTGGACAGATGAGTCAAAGGCAGAGCTATTTGGCCACAGTACCAGAAGACATGTTTGGCGAAAACCAAAGACAGCATTTGACCACAAGAACCTGATACCAACTGTAAACATGGTGGTGGAAATATTATGGTTTGGGGCAGCTTTGCTGCATCAGGGCCTGGGCAGCTCACCATCATAGAATCCACTATGAATTCTTTATTGTACCAGAGGGTGCTTGAGGATAATGTGAGGCCATCTGTCGGAAAGTTGAAGCTCAACCGAAGGTGGACATTGCAACATGACAATGACCCTAAACATACCAGTAAATCCACCAAGGAATGGCTGAAAAGAAAGAAATGGAGGGTTCTGGAATGGCCAAGTCAAAGCCCGGATCTAAATCCCATCGAGATGTTGTGGGGGGATTTGAAACGAGCTGTGCATGCAAGAAACCCCTCAAACATCGCACAGCTGAAAGAATTCTGCATGGAGGAGTGGGCAAAAATTTCTCCCAGTCGATGTCAGAGACGTAGACAGTTATAAGAAACGCCGACTTGAGGTTGTTTCTGCCAAAGGGGGCAATACCACCGATTAGAGCCAAGGGTCTACTTACTTTTTCCACATGCGAAATTTGCATTCATGTTTATTTAAATTATACAATGGACTACAAAATGTAAATGTTTCATGATATTTGTTATATTATATCACCTTTATCTATCAATATTGTCGAAATGAAGATCAAATAGCTGTATGTTGAAATATGTTGAAAAAGTCAAAACTTTACATGGGGTGTACTTACTTTTTCACGTGACTGTACCTATAATAATCAGCGATTTATCTATTAATTATTACTTTGGCTTGATTAAACGAGATCGAGATCGAGAGTGACTGGCACCCTGAACCAAAAGGGCGACCACAGCATTTTGCAGCGCCATGCAATACCCTCTGGTATATGCCTCGTTGGTCAGGGGTTCATCCTACAGCAAGATAATGACTCTAAACACACCTCCAGGCTATGCCAAAACTACCTTCGAGGAAAAGAACAAGACGGTAGGCTTCAAATAATGGAATGGCCAGCACAGTCTCCAGACTTAAACCCATCGAGCTAGTTTGGGATGATTTTTTTTTTTGTATAGTGAATCGAGGCTCGTGAAAGAGCTAACATTTATTTCACAAACAAATCAACCAGACAAACAAAATATATCAAAAGAGGGAGCGGAAGACAAGATGGGGAGAGAAGGGGAAGCACACAAACACAACATTTGAGAGCAGGGAGAAGTCTGGGAGGGAGAGGGCTTGGGGGGAGGAGGCGTGGGAAGGGGGGGGGGGGAGGGGAAGAGGTATAAAACACAAGGGGACCAAGGACTTCCAGGACAGAAGTTGGTATTTAAAAAAAAAAAAAAAAAGTGTAGGAGTTTGGGTGAAATTAGCGGGGGTAGAAAAGATCAAGGTTTTGGATGGGGGAAGATAAGAGATGGTGGTGAACAGCTGTTTTAAAGACCTGGAGGTTGGAGTGGGATTGAAGAGAGTGAGGGAGTTTGTTCCAGAGGCGGGAGAAAAGAGGAATGAAGGAGTGAAGGTGAGCAGAAAGTCTTGATTTTGGCAGTTTAACCATAAGAGGGTTGCAGGCAGATCTTGTGTGACTTGTAGGAATATTTGGGAGACAGAGCCCAGAGAGAGCTGGTGGGGGCAAGGCCAGAGAGGAGTCGGTAGAAGATGGAAAGACCACCAACCTGCCTGCGGTAAGTGAGTGAAAGGCCCTTGGAGTTAGCTTCATCGTGGGAGATTCCAATGATTCTGAACGCTTTGGTTTCAACAGCGTGAAGACGAGCTAGGTGTGAGGCAGGAGCACCAGACCAGAGGGGAGAGCAGTATTCCATAGAGCTGCGGATGAAAGCCTTGTAAGTGGTGAGGAGCTCAGGTGTACCAAGGAAGGACTTCGCACGACGGAGGATGCCCAGTCGGCGACTGGCTTTGGAGGCCAGATTTGAAATGTGGTTTTCCCAGGAAAGATCATGGCAGATAGTGAGACCCAAAAGCTTGAGTGACAGAACTTCTTGGAGAGGATTATTCAGAAAGTGGATGGGAGGGATGTCCAGTCGGTCTTTTCGGAGAGACATCGTAAGGGTGTGAGATTTGTCAGGATTGAAAGACATGTTCCACTTGTTTGCCCAGTCTGATTTTGTGCAGGTCTGCAGAGAGTGAGGAGGCTGCAGACTGCCGATCTGAGGGACGAGGAATGGAGCGACAGAGAGTAGAGTCGTCAGCAAAGAGATAGAGAGGATTTTCAAGATTTGGTTTCAGACCTGGACACTCTACTCTGGACATGCTGCTTCTGCTTTCTCAACAATGGATGGAGGTCCTCAATGCCAAACAGGAAATTAGAGCAGTCTCCCTTGACATATCACGTGCCTTCGATACGGTCTGGCACCCTGCTCTGCTCACCAAACTCTCCTCTTTTGGTATCCATGGAAATCTCCACGCATGGCTGGCGGACTTCCTCTCTAGTCGTAGTTAACGTGTGGCCCTGAATGGGTTTCTCTCATCTCCTCTTCCTGTTCAGGCTGGAGTTCCACAAGGCAGTGTTCTAGGCCCTGTCCTTTTTCTGGTCTTCATCAATGATCTCTCTGACTCTCTTGAAAATCCTCTGTATCTCTTTGCTGATGACTCTACTCTCTGTCGCTCCATTCTTCATCCCTCAGATCGGCAGTCTGCTGCCTCCTCACTCTCTGCAGACCTGGACAAAATCACAGACTGGGCAAACAAGTGGAACATGTCTTTCAATCCTGACAAATCTCACACTCTTACGATGTCTCTCCGAAAAGACCGACTGGACAACCCTCCCATCCACTTTCTGAATAATCCTCTCCAAGAAGTTCTGTCACTCAAGCTTTTGGGTCTCACTATCTGCCATGATCTTTCCTGGGAAAACCACATTTCAAATCTGGCCTCCAAAGCCAGTCGCCGACTGGGCATCCTCCGTCGTGCGAAGTCCTTCCTTGGCACACCTGAGCTCCTCACCACATACAAGGCTTTCATCCGCAACTCAATGGAATACTGCTCTCCCCTCTGGGCTGGTGCTCCTGCCTCACACCTAGCTCGTCTTCACGCTGTTGAAACCAAAGCATTCAGAATCATTGGAATCTCCCGCGATGAAGCTAACTCCAAGGGCCTCTCACTCACTCACCGCAGGCAGGTTGGTGGTCTTTCCATCTTCTACCGACTCCTCTCTGGCCTTGCCCCCCCAGCTCTCTCTGGGCTCTGTCCCGCAAATATTCCTACAGGTCGCACAAGATCTGCCTGCAACCCTCTTATTGTCAAACTGCCAAAATCAAGACTCTCTGCTCACCTTCACTCCTTCATTCCTCTTTTCTCCCGCCTCTGGAACAAACTCCCTCACTCTCTTCAATCCCACTCCACCCTCCAGGTCTTTAAAACAGCTGTTCACCACCATCTCTTATCTTCCCCCATCCAAAACCTTGATCTTTTCTACCCCCGCTAATTTCACCCCAATTCCACTTTTTTGAAATTCCAACTTCTGTCCTGGAAGTCATTGGTGTCCTTGTGTTTTATACTTCTCCCTCCACCCCCCCCCCCCCTTCCCATGCCTCCTCCCCCCAAGCCCTCTCCCTTCCACACATCTCCCTGCTCTCAAATGTTGTGTTTGTGTGCTTCACCTTCTCTCCCCATCTTGTTTTCCGCTCCCGCTTTTTATATATTTTGTTTGTCTGGTTGATTTGTTTGTGAAGTAAATGTTAGCTCTTTCACGAGCCTCGATTCAGTATACAAAAAAAAAAAAAAAAAAAAAAAAAAAAAGAGAGTCAGATAGATCATTGATGAAGACCAGAAAAAGCACAGGGCCCAGAACACTGCCTTGGGGAACTCCAGCCTGAACAGGAAGAGGAGATGAGAGAAACCCATTCAGGGCCACACGTTGACTACGACTAGAGAGGAAGTCATCTGAAAGGGTGGAAGCAAAGGGAGGAAGAGATCTGAAAAGAAGGGTGGAAGCAAAGCAACCTACAAGTGCAACACATTTGTGGGAACATTGCAACAGTGTTGTGAAGAACTTCCCGAACAACATTTGATTTCCATTGTCGAAAGAATGCCACGAGTGTGTTTGGAGGTTATATCTGCAAAAGGTGGCTACTTTGCTGAGTCAAAAATTTAAAGTAAATTTTGTTAAACAAAATGATTCTATGATTTCTTTTTTATCTCCAATTGTTTATTTGTTCCATGCTTAATTTCAGAGTACATTGAGACATTAAACTGTGTAAATTTCAATAAAAACTGGAAAAATTGAGGCGTTTCTAAAACTTTTGACCGGTCGTGTATATACCTCATTTTACAAGCAAAACCATGCCAATGCACCTGTCATTACATTCACAGATTGTCCACAAGATCACATTCCCATATTTCACACTTTACCTCCCTGGAACAGCTGGTGGTCCTCGGAGTGATGCATTCCGATGCTAAATCGCTTCAGCTCCTCCTGAACGCTCAACTTTGGCCCTCCATTGAATCGCCTCGCAGGCCTCATGGTCCCGCAGCTTTGTTCCTCTCCGTGTACCTGCCTGCCTCTTCGAAATCCCTGTTGCACCACTATAACTCCATTACCAGCTTCATGAACACGGTCAGACAGACAGGGGTAAAATCATTCACAAAACCATTTATTAATTTGTTCAAACACACCTGACTCGCACGTTTGCTCTGCAGGACTTTTCACACCACAAACGTGCCCCTTTGTCCACAGGGGTCCACACCCCGCCCTGTCGCGAGATCGGGACCCAATCCATACACTCCTCCCCCCTCAAACTCAATGCCAGCCCGGTCCCATGCAGTCGGAATCGCAACATGTTCCAATACACCTTTGTTTAATCATTATTATTTAATCGTTCTACATTATTAATCTGGATACCGTACCCTTGTTTGAAGCAGAAGAAACTCTACATACTATCTTCAGCCATGCGATCCCTAAATATCTCAGGGACTTTATCTTCACTATTTAAGAAAGTCGTGTGTGTGTGTGTGTGTGTGTGTGTGTGTGTGTGTGTGTGTGTGTGTGTGTGTGTGTGTGTGTGTGTGTGACTTCACAACCAATCGCATGGTCCTTCTGCCGACAAAGGAAATTCAAATGTCCAAATGGAACAAAACGTGACCCCTCCCTCGCGTGAAGCGATTCGACGTGATGACGTCACCCCCCCTCCCTCGCGCGAAGCGATTCGACGTGATGACGTCACCCCCCCTCAAACTCAGCACGCACACCCTGACCTGACAGCTCAACACACACGTATGACGTATACTCAGCACACGCCGTGCCAGCCAAACACCCTGGTACACGTGCGCCACGGCCCCTGGTGTGCGTCCTGCACCCATCCTTTTTTTTTTTTTTTTTTTGTATACAAGATCGAGGCTCGTGAAAGAGCGAACATTAATCACACAAAACGACAAACCGACACATAAAACATATAACATCGGGAGCGGTAGACAAGATGGGGAGAGAGGGGGAAGGACACAAACACAACATTTGAGAGCAGGGACCGAGAGACATGGACACATCGAGAGATCTGAGAGAGGGCGAGGGCTTTGGGGGGGGGGGGGGGGCATGGGAAGGGGGCGGTGGGAGAGGTATAAAACATATGGACACTGCCAGGACTTCCAGGAAAGAAGTTGGAATTTCAAGCAAGGTGGATCTGGGGTGAATTAGCGGGGGTAGAAAAGATCAAGGTTTTGGATGGGGGAAGATAAGAGATGGTGGTGAACAGCTGTTTTAAAGACCTGGAGGGAGGAGTGGGATTGAAGGGAGTGAGGGAGTTTGTTCCAGAGGCGGGAGAAAAGAGGAATGAAAGAGTGAAGGTGAGCAGAGAGCCGAGATTTCGGCAGTTTAACCATCAGAGGGTTGCTGGCAGATCTTGTGCGACCTGTAGGAATATTTGGGGGACAGAGCACAGAGAGAGCTGGGGGTGCAAGGCCGGAGAGGAGTCGGTAGAAGACAGAAAGACCACCTACCTGCCTGCGGTGAGTGAGTGAAAGGCCCTCAGAGATAGATTCATCGCGGGAGATTCCAATAATTCTGAAAGCTTTGGTTTCAACAGCGTGAAGCCAAGCTAGGTGTGAGGCAGGAGCACCGGCCCATAGGGGAGAACAGTATTCCAATGAGCTGCGGATGAAAGCCTTGTACGTGGTGAGGAGCTCAGGTGTGCCGAGGAAGGACTTCGCACGACGGAGGATGCCCAGTCGGCGACTGGCTTTGGAGGCCAGCTTGGAAATGTGGTTTTCCCAAGAAAGATCATGGCAGATAGTGAGACCCAAAAGCTTGAGCGACAGAACTTCTTGGAGAGGATTGTTGAGAAAGTAGATGGGAGGGTTGTCCAGTCGATCTTTTCGGAGAGACATAGTAAGAGTGTGAGATTTGTCAGGATTGAAAGACATGTTCCACTTGTTTGACCAGTCTGTGATTTTTCCTGGTTTGTTTGACCAGTCTTTTGTCCAAGTCTTCAGAGAGTGAGGAGGCTGCAGACTGCCGATCTGAGGGAAGAGGAATGGAGCGGCAGAGAGTGGAGTCATCAGCAAAGAGATAGAGAGGATTTTCAAGAGAGTCAGAGAGATCATTGATGAAGACCAGAAAAAGCACGGGGCCCAGAACACTGCCTTGGGGAACTCCAGCCTGAACAGGAAGAGGAGATGAGAGAAACCCATTCAGGGCCACACGTTGACGACGACTAGAGAGGAAGTCCGCCAGCCATGCGTGGAGATTTCCATGGATACCAAAGGAGGAGAGTTTGGTGAGCAGAGCGGGGTGCCAGACCGTGTCGAAGGCACGTGATATGTCGAGGGAGACAGCTCTAATTTCCTGTTTGGCATTGAGGACCTCCATCCATTGTTGAGACAGCAGAAGCAGCATGTCCAGAGTAGAGTGACTTGGTCTGAAACCAAATTGATGATCAGAGATCAAGCCATTGGAGAAGAGGAAAGATTTCATATCCGAAGCAATGATGGATTCCATGACTTTGCTGATAATTGGGAGAAGGCTGATTGGTCTGTAGTTGCTAGGATCTGTTTTTGCACCTTTTTTGTGCATAGCGGTGATGTTGGCTGATTTCCAAGCAGATGGCAGTTTACCTTGAGCAAAAGAGAGGGTGAAGAGAACAGAGAGAGGGTGAGATAGAGCGGCAGAGCAGGATTTTAGGACCCATGGGCTGATGCCGTTGGGTCCAGTTGCAGAATCAGAGTCGAGGGTTGACAGAAACTTTTCCACCTTGTCAGGAGGAAAGGACACTGAGTCCAGGATCAGCAGGGTACGACTGGGTATGGTGGGTACAGAGAGGGATGGGTTTGGGACACAAGATTTAGAGGCAAACACAGAGTTGAGGCATTCAGCTTTTTCACGTGCGGAGTCAGCTGTGTAGCCGTTTGAGGTAAGGGAGGGGATGGAGGGGGAACAAACACCAGAAACGGATTTGACCAGACGCCACCAGGATTTGGAAGAGGGAGACAGATAAGAGAGTTCGGTCTTGAGAACGGAGAGATATTGTTTCCTGGCTCTCCTGAGGGTGGACACACACTTGTTTCGGGCTTTGTGAAAGGAAATGAGATTTCCTTCCGTTGGATTTGCTTTCCAGGAGACGAAGGCAAGTTGTTTCTGGGCAACAGCCTCACCACAAGATTCCGTGTACCATGGACGGGAGGAAGGGTATGACAACTGAAGACGAGATGGGATAAATCTGTGCATGAGAGAGAGCAATTTACTTTGGAAGAATTCCCAGGATGAGTTGATGTCAGAGGTGGTAGAGATGGGAGACCAGTCCAGATGATTGATGGCTGCTTGAAGACCGTGCCAGTTGGCCTGAGTGAAATGCCAGACTCGTCGACGCTGAGCAGGCTCCCTGAGGATGGTCAGAGAGATGTCCACTTTAACAAGGACATGATCAGATGATCCGATTGGAGCAGAAGAAGAGCAGCAGACATTTTCAGGGAAGTTAGTCATAACCAAGTCCAGAAGAGAAGATGTTCCGTTGACTGAGATCCGGGTCGGGAAATTGACAGATTGTGTCAGTCCCAGTGAGTCGCAGAAGTCCTTTGCTGAGGAGCCATGGCTGGTGAGAGAGGTACCCACACCCAGCCAACTGGCATGATGACAGTTGAAATCACCACATGTGAGGAAGAGAGAGTTGGGATGAGTAGATAGAAGTTGGTCCATATTATCAGACAGCGAGATGTAGATGGAGTCATCACTGTTTGGTGGACGGTACAACACACATATGAACAAGAGGTGGGAGCGAAGGGGAAGCCGTAGCCAGAGGTATTCCTGGGGGTGAGGTGGAGAGAGTGCAGTGCAGGGCGAGTGAGGAAGAGAGTTTTTGATAAAGATAGCAACCCCACCTCCAGGACGAGGCTCAGGTCTATCATACCGGAGGAGGGAGTAGCCCAGGAGAGATACTAAGGAATCAGAGACATCATAAAGGAGGAAAGTTTCTGTTTAGCAGATCACGTCTGGTTTGACAGAAGCAACCTGTATGGAGAGATCAGTTAAGTTTGAACGAAGGCCCCGGATGTTTGAGGTCCATACCGTTAATGAAGAGGAAGGGGGAGCATCGGATACAGAACAGGGGGGGGGGGGGGGGTAGGGTAAGATGTGGAAGAGGTGGAAGAGGTAGGGAGAGCTGTTGAAGGTGTGTCAGAGATTTCAGAATAGCTCGGAGAAAGGGAAGGATGGGGCGGACAAAAGGTTTGATGGTGATTGGGTGAGGCACAATGAGGTGTTATTTGAGGAGGGGGAAGAGCGAGGCAGAAGGTTGGGGGAGATGGAGGTGAGAGTTGGAAGGGGGAAGAAGCGGGGAGGACGCTTTGAGGAGGGGGAGTGAGAGGGGGGAAATTGAGAAGCAATGAGGGTGGGGAGATTTGAAGGGGAGGGGTGAGGGGGGAGTTTGGGAGGGAAGGGACAAGGGGAGGGATTTGAAAGGGATGGGATATGGGGGAGATTTGGAGGGGAGGGGTGAGGGAGGAGTCTAGGAGGGAAGGGGCGAGGGGGCGTCTTGGCGGGGAGGGGTGAGGGGGTAGTTTAGGAGGGAGGGGGCAAGGGGGGAGATTTGAAAGGGATGGGTGATGGGGAAGATTTGGAGGGGAGGGGTGATGGGGAAGATTTGGAGGGGAGGGGTTATGGGGAAGATTTGGAGGGGAGGGGTGAGATTGGATTTTAGAAAGTGTACAATTTATGGGAAACGAACATTTATTGCAAAATGAGTTTCTTGTGACCTTCGAGTTAAAAATACGTTTAAGGACGCTGGATGGAGGATGGAGTGCAGGAGAGTTTAGGGAATGTAGAAAAAAGGCACTATAGGAGATGGATATTTTTTTTGGGATGAATTGATTTGGTGAGCAAGTCGAAAGCAGCCTTTTAAAGAAGAAGAAGAAAAAGGTGTTATAAAATATGACGGAATACATAACTTGAGGGGAAAGTGTAAACATTGAAGGTTAATAACAGTGAAAACTATCTGGGGAAATGGGGGAGAAACACGTGGTCGAAGAACGAACGAACGAATAAGAATGAATAAACGAATGAGAACAGAGAAGAAAATGTTTTTGTTTTTTTTTGAGTTGAGATTTACACAAGGAAGTAGGCTATGGGTGAAAAGACTGGGAATACAGAGAACGAAAGTTATTGGATCACAAACGACGGACCGCTGAGAGAAAAACAAAGCCTCAAGGTTGTACAGTGTACACTGTACAAGGCCTCAAGACACGACACGAATTAACACGATTTTCAATACAGGTATGAAAGATTTGCACCGAAAAATCTTCGTCGGGACACAATATACGTACAACACCATAAATAAATACAGTTTTAACGAAATTACAAATGGGAACAATCACTTAACTTCGATTTCAAATCGTTCGCGACGCGGCAAAGGCCTTGCTCGCGACACGGCAAACAGACGATCAATTTATGAAAGATAAACACCGAGAAACAACCAAAGTTGCACACAATAACTTCCCACACCGAAAGATAAATACAGTTTCGACAAAATACAATTGTGAACAGACTTAACTTCGAAAAACGTGGAGACCGTGTGGAGCTTCGAAAATCCCTCCCACCGTCTCCGAGATCTCGCGAGACCAATAGCACGATACCGAGTCCTACATCCGAATGACCACCCCAAAACCACAATCACGGCTCGCAAAACAACAATAGTTTTTAATTTGGTCGCTCAAATAAAACGTCACATGCAAATTGGACGACGTATTTCGGAACTTCACTCATTTTATATTCAAACCCAAGGCTGCCCAGCTCAGAGGCGAGCAGGCACATCGACCTATGAGCAGCTTCCCTCGGATCCAACAAAAAAGGAGGAATGTGGGTTGAACTCGCTGCTCGCTGAAATGAAAAGAACAGGTCGACTATCGGCGACACATTACAAACAATATTGTACAGTAGCAGTGGAGTTGCCCCCAGGGCATGCGGGCTGCTGAAAGTACACAAGGAAGGGGTTCCTCTACATCTCATTATCTCATGCATCAATGGACCATCATATGCTTTGTCTAAGTTTCTTTCCAACATCCTGAAGCATTTGGTGGGAAAAACGAAGCGAACTTTATGCAACAGCTCGGATTTTGTTCAGACAGTGAAGCATGTAACCATCAAACCGCACAAATCCATGGTGTCCTTCAATGTGGTGTCCTGATTTACTCACGTGCCCATAGCTTTGTCCGTGGAGGTGGGTGGTCTGCGTGTATTAAAGGACGATTGCTGGAAACAGGTGGGCAGCATGTTAAATGACTCAAATGTGTGTCATCTGCTCAGTGCCTGCCTGTCCTCCACTTATTTCCTTTTTAACGGGATATATTATAAACAGGTGTTTGGTACCGCCATGGGCTCTCCGGTATCTGTTGTGGCAGCAAACATGGTGATGGAAGACTTGGAGGAAAGGTACCTGTAATGAAATAAAGGTTAAAGGAGAACGGAAACGACCAAAACAACTTTACAGATTTCGAAACATAAACATATCTTAAACACTTCTATTGAGTTCATTTCACAAATATCTTCGCGGTTTTATTAGAATTTGTCAAAATATCGCCGAACAAGCAAAATCAGTTTTGTCAAAACCGCAAACCGGAAATTACGTTTGCGAAGTAACCCAGTTTTTCGTTCTTAAAGCCTTGTTGGCTTCGTGACGATCAGAACATCGCTTTGTTTTCGTTACGATCAGTTGGAATCATGCCCAGTCGTTGTGTGGCTGCTGGTTGTTCTAATTGTCCAAGTGAAACTGTCTCCGTTTTCAAATTCCCGAAGGATGTTAAGCTGAGAGATATTTGGACGAAACAAGTTCAGAGAACACGGCCGAAGTGGATGCCAACTTCATCGTCGGTGTTATGCAGCGAACATTCTGAGCGCTAGTTTCAATAAAATCCCACAACTTAAAGCAAGTTTGGGATTTGCTGTACAACATAAACGGGTGCTCATTCCCTCAGCTGTACCGTCTATTTTCGTTAGTTCGGCAGAGAAACCAGATAAAAATACACGCAAATCGAAAGCTGCAGAAAAACTAGCAACGAAAAGGGTGAGTTGTGTGGCTTCTGTTTGTTTACATTTGACATTTGGTGACCTATATTCGAAATTTCTATCACTACATGCAGGTGAAATTGTGGTTTGTGATACATATTATTTATTTATTCACAGGAAGTTTCATCACTTCTCAAAGTAGCACAACCTGCTGCTACAACTTCTACATGTGATCAGAGCCAGGCACCTGCTGATTGTGAGGCTGTGTCCAGTGAGGTTCGTCACTTTGTTACAAATAATAGCCACAGCATAATTCTTGTTTTTGCAATTTTTTAGCGAAGTAATCGCATAACTAATGAGAAATATGTATGGTTTATTTCCAGGTTCAGTCAACAGAGACATCTCTTCAGCCTTGCACCAGACGACACGTGCGTGTTCAGGTGTCACAAACCAAGCTCGGCACTCTTAAACACAAAGGTATTACTTGCTGTATTATTATTAATATGCTTTTTATGATTCTATTACTTTTCACTTGTTAATTGTTTTG
>NW_027620079.1:0-18828 GCF_964187855.1 Myxine glutinosa
ACTTTTTGCACTTGTGATAGTGTTGAAAAACCACTTTTCGCACATGTGTTAGTGTTGAAAAACCACTTTTCGCACTTGTGTTGGTGCAGGAAACCACTTTTTTTACTTGTATTAGTGTGGTAAAAACACTTTTTGCACTTGTGATAGTGTTGAAAAACCACTTTTCGCACTTGTGTTAGTGTTGAAAAACCACTTTTCGCACTTGTGTTGGTGCAGGAAACCACTTTTGCACTTGTATTAGTGTGGAAAAACCACTTTTTGCACTTGTGATAGTGTTGAAAAACCACTTTTCGCACTTGTGTTATTGTTGAAAAACCACTTTTCGCACTTGTGTTGGTGCAGGAAACCACTTTTGCACTTGTATTAGTGTGGAAAAAACACTTTTTGCACTTGTGATAGTGTTGAAAAACCACTTTTCGCACTTGTGTTAGTGTTGAAAAACCACTTTTCGCACTTGTGTTGGTGCAGGAAACCACTTTTGCACTTGTATTAGTGTGGAAAAAACACTTTTTGCACTTGTGATAGTGTTGAAAAACCACTTTTCGCACTTGTGTTAGTGTTGAAAAACCACTTTTCGCACTTTTGTTGGTGCAGGAAACCACTTTTGTACTTGTATTAGTGTAGGAAAACCACTTTTCGCACTTGTGTTAGTGTTGAAAAACCACTTTTCGCACTTGTGTTATTGTTGAAAAACCACTTTTCGCACTTGTGTTCGTGCAGGAAACCACTTTTGCACTTGTATTAGTGTGGAAAAAACACTTTTCGCACTTGTGTTAGTGTTGAAAAACCACTTTTCGCACTTGTGTTAGTGTTGAAAAACCACTTTTCGCACTTGTGTTGGTGCAGGAAACCACTTTTGCACTTGTATTAGTGTGGAAAACACACTCTTTGCACTTGTGATAGTGTTGAAAAACCACTTTTCGCACTTGTGTTAGTGTTGAAAAACCACTTTTCGCACTTGTGTTGGTGCAGGAAACCACTTTTGCACTTGTATTAGTGTGGAAAAACCACTTTTCGCACTTGTGTTAGTGTTGAAAAACCACTTTTCGCACTTGTGTTAGTGTTGAAAAACCACTTTTCGCACTTGTATTGATGCAGGAAACCACTTTTGCACTTGTATTAGTGTGGAAAAAACACTTTTTGCACTTGTGATAGTGTTTAAAAACCACTTTTCGCACTTGTGTTAGTGTTGAAAAACCACTTTTGGCACTTGTGTTAGTGTTGAAAAACCACTTTTCGCACTTGTGTTGGTGCAGGAAACCACTTTTGCACTTGTATTAGTGTAGAAAAAACACTTTTTGCACTTGTGATAGTGTTGAAAAACCACTTTTCGCACTTGTGTTAGTGTTGAAAAACCACTTTACGCACTTGTGTTGGTGCAGGAAACCAGTTTTGCACTTGTATTAGTGTGGAAAAAACACTTTTTGCACTTGTGATAGTGTTGAAAAACCACTTTTCACACTTGTGTTAGTGTTGAAAAACCACTTTTCGCACTTGTGTTGGTGCAGGAAACCACTTTTTTACTTGTATTAGTGTGGTAAAAACACTTTTTGCACTTGTGATAGTGTTGAAAAACCACTTTTCGCACTTGTGTTAGTGTTGAAAAACCACTTTTCGCACTTGTGTTGGTGCAGGAAACCACTTTTGCACTTGTATTAGTGTGGAAAAACCACTTTTCGCACTTGTGTTAGTGTTGAAAAACCACTTTTCGCACTTGTGTTATTGTTGAAAAACCACTTTTCGCACTTGTGTTGGTGCAGGAAACCACTTTTGCACTTGTATTAGTGTGGAAAAACCACTTTTCGCACTTGTGTTAGTGTTGAAAAACCACTTTTCGCACTTGTGTTAGTGTTGAAAAACCACTTTTCGCACTTGTGTTGGTGCAGGAAACCACTTTTGCACTTGTATTAGTGTGGAAAACACACTTTTTGCACTTGTGATAGTGTTGAAAAACCACTTTTCGCACTTGTGTTAGTGTTGAAAAACCACTTTTCGCACTTGTGTTGGTGCAGGAAACCACTTTTGCACTTGTATTAGTGTGGAAAGAACACTTTTTGCACTTGTGATACTGTTGAAAAACCACTTTTCGCACTTGTGTTAGTGTTGAAAAACCACTTTTCGCACTTGTGTTGGTGCAGGAAACCACTTTTGCACTTGTATTAGTGTGGAAAAAACACTTTTCGCACTTGTGTTAGTGTTGAAAAACCACTTTTCGCACTTGTGTTAGTGTTGAAAAACCACTTTTCGCACTTGTGTTGGTGCAGGAAACCACTTTTGCACTTGTATTAGTGTGGTAAAAACACTTTTTGCACTTGTGATAGTGTTGAAAAACCACTTTTCGCACTTGTGTTCGTGTTGAAAAACCACTTTTCGCACTTGTGTTAGTGTTGAAAAACCAGTTTTCGCACTTGTGTTGGTGCAGGAAACCACTTTTGCACTTGTATTAGTGTGGAAAAACACTTTTTGCACTTGTGATAGTGTTGAAAAACCACTTTTCGCACTTGTGTTAGTGTTGAAAAACCACTTTTCGCACTTGTGTTGGTGCAGGAAACCACTTTTGCACTTGTATTAGTGTGGAAAAAACACTTTTCGCACTTGTGTTAGTGTTGAAAAACCACTTTTCGCACTTGTGTTAGTGTTGAAAAACCACTTTTCGCACTTGTGTTGGTGCAGGAAACCACTTTTGCACTTGTATTAGTGTGGAAAAAACACTTTTTGCACTTGTGATAGTGTTGAAAAACCACTTTTCGCACTTGTGTTAGTGTTGAAAAACCACTTTTCGCACTTGTGTTGGTGCAGGAAACCACTTTTGCACTTGTATTAGTGTGGAAAAACCACTTTTCGCACTTGTGTTAGTGTTGAAAAACCACTTTTCGCACTTGTGTTAGTGTTGAAAAACCACTTTTCGCACTTGTATTGATGCAGGAAACCACTTTTGCACTTGTATTAGTGTGGAAAAAACACTTTTTGCACTTGTGATAGTGTTTAAAAACCACTTTTCGCACTTGTGTTAGTGTTGAAAAACCACTTTTGGCACTTGTGTTAGTGTTGAAAAACCACTTTTCGCACTTGTGTTGGTGCAGGAAACCACTTTTGCACTTGTATTAGTGTGGAAAAAACACTTTTTGCACTTGTGATAGTGTTGAAAAACCACTTTTCGCACTTGTGTTAGTGTTGAAAAACCACTTTACGCACTTGTGTTGGTGCAGGAAACCAGTTTTGCACTTGTATTAGTGTGGAAAAAACACTTTTTGCACTTGTGATAGTGTTGAAAAACCACTTTTCACACTTGTGTTAGTGTTGAAAAACCACTTTTCGCACTTGTGTTGGTGCAGGAAACCACTTTTTTACTTGTATTAGTGTGGTAAAAACACTTTTTGCACTTGTGATAGTGTTGAAAAACCACTTTTCGCACTTGTGTTAGTGTTGAAAAACCACTTTTCGCACTTGTGTTGGTGCAGGAAACCACTTTTGCACTTGTATTAGTGTGGAAAAACCACTTTTCGCACTTGTGTTAGTGTTGAAAAACCACTTTTCGCACTTGTGTTATTGTTGAAAAACCACTTTTCGCACTTGTGTTGGTGCAGGAAACCACTTTTGCACTTGTATTAGTGTGGAAAAACCACTTTTCGCACTTGTGTTAGTGTTGAAAAACCACTTTTCGCACTTGTGTTAGTGTTGAAAAACCACTTTTCGCACTTGTGTTGGTGCAGGAAACCACTTTTGCACTTGTATTAGTGTGGAAAACACACTTTTTGCACTTGTGATAGTGTTGAAAAACCACTTTTCGCACTTGTGTTAGTGTTGAAAAACCACTTTTCGCACTTGTGTTGGTGCAGGAAACCACTTTTGCACTTGTATTAGTGTGGAAAAAACACTTTTTGCACTTGTGATACTGTTGAAAAACCACTTTTCGCACTTGTGTTAGTGTTGAAAAACCACTTTTCGCACTTGTGTTGGTGCAGGAAACCACTTTTGCACTTGTATTAGTGTGGAAAAAACACTTTTCGCACTTGTGTTAGTGTTGAAAAACCACTTTTCGCACTTGTGTTAGTGTTGAAAAACCACTTTTCGCACTTGTGTTGGTGCAGGAAACCACTTTTGCACTTGTATTAGTGTGGTAAAAACACTTTTTGCACTTGTGATAGTGTTGAAAAACCACTTTTCGCACTTGTGTTCGTGTTGAAAAACCACTTTTCGCACTTGTGTTAGTGTTGAAAAACCAGTTTTCGCACTTGTGTTGGTGCAGGAAACCACTTTTGCACTTGTATTAGTGTGGAAAAACACTTTTTGCACTTGTGATAGTGTTGAAAAACCACTTTTCGCACTTGTGTTAGTGTTGAAAAACCACTTTTCGCACTTGTGTTGGTGCAGGAAACCACTTTTGCACTTGTATTAGTGTGGAAAAAACACTTTTCGCACTTGTGTTAGTGTTGAAAAACCACTTTTCGCACTTGTGTTAGTGTTGAAAAACCACTTTTCGCACTTGTGTTGGTGCAGGAAACCACTTTTGCACTTGTATTAGTGTGGAAAAAACACTTTTTGCACTTGTGATAGTGTTGAAAAACCACTTTTCGCACTTGTGTTAGTGTTGAAAAACCACTTTTCGCACTTGTGTTGGTGCAGGAAACCACTTTTGCACTTGTATTAGTGTGGGAAAAACACTTTTTGCACTTGTGATAGTGTTGAAAAACCACTTTTCGCACTTGTGTTCGTGTTGAAAAACCACTTTTCGCACTTGTGTTGGTGCAGGAAACCACTTTTGCACTTGTATTAGTGTGGAAAAAACACTTTTTGCACTTGTGATAGTGTTGAAAAACGACTTTTCGCACTTGTGTTAGTGTTGAAAAACCACTTTTCGCACTTTTGTTGGTGCAGGAAACCACTTTTGTACTTGTATTAGTGTGGAAAAACCACTTTTCGCGCTTGTGTTAGTGTTGAAAAACCACTTTTCGCACTTGTGTTAGTGTTGAAAAACCACTTTTCGCACTTGTGTTGGTGCAGGAAACCACTTTTGCACTTGTATTAGTGTGGAAAACACACTTTTTGCACTTGTGATAGTGTTGAAAAACCACTTTTCGCACTTGTGTTAGTGTTGAAAAACCACTTTTCGGAATTGTGTTGGTGCAGGAAACCACTTTTGCACTTGTATTAGTGTGGAAAAAACACTTTTTGCACTTGTGATACTGTTGAAAAACCACTTTTCGCACTTGTGTTAGTGTTGAAAAACCACTTTTCACACTTGTGTTGGTGCAGGAAACCACTTTTGCACTTGTATTAGTGTGGAAAAAACACTTTTCGCAATTGTGTTAGTGTTGAAAAACCACTTTTCGCACTTGTGTTAGTGTTGAAAAACACTTTTCGCACTTGTGTTGGTGCAGGAAACCACTTTTGCACTTGTATTAGTGTGGAAAAAACACTTTTTGCACTTGTGATAGTGTTGAAAAACCACTTTTCGCACTTGTGTTAGTGTTGAAAAACCACTTTTCGCACTTGTGTTGGTGCAGGAAACCACTTTTGCACTTGTATTAGTGTGGTAAAAACACTTTTTGCACTTGTGATAGTGTTGAAAAACCACTTTTCGCACTTGTGTTCGTGTTGAAAAACCACTTTTCGCACTTGTGTTAGTGTTGAAAAACCACTTTTCGCACTTGTGTTGGTGCAGGAAACCACTTTTGCACTTGTATTAGTGTGGAAAAACACTTTTTGCACTTGTGATAGTGTTGAAAAACCACTTTTCGCACTTGTGTTAGTGTTGAAAAACCACTTTTCGCACTTGTGTTGGTGCAGGAAACCACTTTTGCACTTGTATTAGTGTGGAAAAAACACTTTTCGCACTTGTGTTAGTGTTGAAAAACCACTTTTCGCACTTGTGTTAGTGTTGAAAAACCACTTTTCGCACTTGTGTTGGTGCAGGAAACCACTTTTGCACTTGTATTAGTGTGGAAAAAATACTTTTTGCACTTGTGATAGTGTTGAAAAACCACTTTTCGCACTTGTGTTAGTGTTGAAAAACCACTTTTCGCACTTGTGTTGGTGCAGGAAACCACTTTTGCACTTGTATTAGTGTGGAAAAAACACTTTTTGCACTTGTGATAGTGTTGAAAAACCACTTTTCGCACTTGTGTTCGTGTTGAAAAACCACTTTTCGCACTTGTGTTGGTGCAGGAAACCACTTTTGCACTTGTATTAGTGTGGAAAAAACACTTTTTGCACTTGTATTAGTGTGGAAAAACCACTTTTCGCACTTGTGTTAGTGTTGAAAAACCACTTTTCGCACTTGTATTGGTGCAGGAAACCACTTTTGCACTTGTATTAGTGTGGAAAAAACACTTTTTGCACTTGTGATAGTGTTTAAAAACCACTTTTCGCACTTGTGTTAGTGTTGAAAAACCACTTTTCGCACTTGTGTTAGTGTTGAAAAACCACTTTTCGCACTTATGTTGGTGCAGGAAACCACTTTTGCACTTGTATTAGTGTGGAAAAAACACTTTTTGCACTTGTGATAGTGTTGAAAAACCACTTTTCGCACTTGTGTTAGTGTTGAAAAACCACTTTTCGCACTTGTGTTAGTGTTGAAAAACCACTTTTTGCACTTGTGTTGGTGCAGGAAACCAGTTTTGCACTTGTATTAGTGTGGAAAAAACACTTTTCGCACTTGTGTTAGTGTTGAAAAACCACTTTTCGCACTTGTGTTGGTGCAGGAAACCACTTTTGCACTTGTATTAGTGTGGAAAAAACACTTTTCGCACTTGTGTTAGTGTTGAAAAACCACTTTTCGCACTTGTGTTAGTGTTGAAAAACCACTTTTCGCACTTGTGTTGGTGCAGTAAACCACTTTTGCACTTGTATTAGTGTGGGAAAAACACTTTTTGCACTTGTGATAGTGTTGAAAAACCACTTTTCGCACTTGTGTTCGTGTTGAAAAACCACTTTTCGCACTTGTGTTGGTGCAGGAAACCACTTTTGCACTTGTATTAGTGTGGAAAAAACACTTTTTGCACTTGTGATAGTGTTGAAAAACCACTTTTCGCACTTGTGTTAGTGTTGAAAAACCACTTTTCGCACTTTTGTTGGTGCAGGAAACCACTTTTGTACTTGTATTAGTGTGGAAAAACCACTTTGCGCACTTGTGTTAGTGTTGAAAAACCACTTTTCGCACTTGTGTTAGTGTTGAAAAACCACTTTTCGCACTTGTGTTGGTGCAGGAAACCACTTTTGCACTTGTATTAGTGTGGAAAACACACTTTTTGCACTTGTGATAGTGTTGAAAAACCACTTTTCGCACTTGTGTTAGTGTTGAAAAACCACTTTTCGGAATTGTGTTGGTGCAGGAAACCACTTTTGCACTTGTATTAGTGTGGAAAAAACACTTTTTGCACTTGTGATACTGTTGAAAAACCACTTTTCGCACTTGTGTTAGTGTTGAAAAACCACTTTTCACACTTGTGTTGGTGCAGGAAACCACTTTTGCACTTGTATTAGTGTGGAAAAAACACTTTTCGCAATTGTGTTAGTGTTGAAAAACCACTTTTCGCACTTGTGTTAGTGTTGAAAAACACTTTTCGCACTTGTGTTGGTGCAGGAAACCACTTTTGCACTTGTATTAGTGTGGAAAAAACACTTTTTGCACTTGTGATAGTGTTGAAAAACCACTTTTCGCACTTGTGTTAGTGTTGAAAAACCACTTTTCGCACTTGTGTTGGTGCAGGAAACCACTTTTGCACTTGTATTAGTGTGGTAAAAACACTTTTTGCACTTGTGATAGTGTTGAAAAACCACTTTTCGCACTTGTGTTCGTGTTGAAAAACCACTTTTCGCACTTGTGTTAGTGTTGAAAAACCACTTTTCGCACTTGTGTTGGTGCAGGAAACCACTTTTGCACTTGTATTAGTGTGGAAAAACACTTTTTGCACTTGTGATAGTGTTGAAAAACCACTTTTCGCACTTGTGTTAGTGTTGAAAAACCACTTTTCGCACTTGTGTTGGTGCAGGAAACCACTTTTGCACTTGTATTAGTGTGGAAAAAACACTTTTCGCACTTGTGTTAGTGTTGAAAAACCACTTTTCGCACTTGTGTTAGTGTTGAAAAACCACTTTTCGCACTTGTGTTGGTGCAGGAAACCACTTTTGCACTTGTATTAGTGTGGAAAAAATACTTTTTGCACTTGTGATAGTGTTGAAAAACCACTTTTCGCACTTGTGTTAGTGTTGAAAAACCACTTTTCGCACTTGTGTTGGTGCAGGAAACCACTTTTGCACTTGTATTAGTGTGGAAAAAACACTTTTTGCACTTGTGATAGTGTTGAAAAACCACTTTTCGCACTTGTGTTCGTGTTGAAAAACCACTTTTCGCACTTGTGTTGGTGCAGGAAACCACTTTTGCACTTGTATTAGTGTGGAAAAAACACTTTTTGCACTTGTGATAGTGTTGAAAAACCACTTTTCGCACTTGTGTTAGTGTTGAAAAACCACTTTTCGCACTTTTGTTGGTGCAGGAAACCACTTTTGTACTTGTATTAGTGTAGGAAAACCACTTTTCGCACTTGTGTTAGTGTTGAAAAACCACTTTTCGCACTTGTGTTATTGTTGAAAAACCACTTTTCGCACTTGTGTTCGTGCAGGAAACCACTTTTGCACTTGTATTAGTGTGGAAAAAACACTTTTCGCACTTGTGTTAGTGTTGAAAAACCACTTTTCACACTTGTGTTAGTGTTGAAAAACCACTTTTCGCACTTGTGTTGGTGCAGGAAACCACTTTTGCACTTGTATTAGTGTGGAAAACACACTTTTTGCACTTGTGATAGTGTTGAAAAACCACTTTTCGCACTTGTGTTAGTGTTGAAAAACCACTTTTCGCACTTGTGTTGGTGCAGGAAACCACTTTTGCACTTGTATTAGTGTGGAAAAACCACTTTTCGCACTTGTGTTAGTGTTGAAAAACCACTTTTCGCACTTGTATTGGTGCAGGAAACCACTTTTGCACTTGTATTAGTGTGGAAAAAACACTTTTTGCACTTGTGATAGTGTTTAAAAACCACTTTTCGCACTTGTGTTAGTGTTGAAAAACCACTTTTCGCACTTGTGTTAGTGTTGAAAAACCACTTTTCGCACTTATGTTGGTGCAGGAAACCACTTTTGCACTTGTATTAGTGTGGAAAAAACACTTTTTGCACTTGTGATAGTGTTGAAAAACCACTTTTCGCACTTGTGTTAGTGTTGAAAAACCACTTTTCGCACTTGTGTTAGTGTTGAAAAACCACTTTTTGCACTTGTGTTGGTGCAGGAAACCAGTTTTGCACTTGTATTAGTGTGGAAAAAACACTTTTCGCACTTGTGTTAGTGTTGAAAAACCACTTTTCGCACTTGTGTTGGTGCAGGAAACCACTTTTGCACTTGTATTAGTGTGGAAAAAACACTTTTCGCACTTGTGTTAGTGTTGAAAAACCACTTTTCGCACTTGTGTTAGTGTTGAAAAACCACTTTTCGCACTTGTGTTGGTGCAGGAAACCACTTTTGCACTTGTATTAGTGTGGAAAAAATACTTTTTGCACTTGTGATAGTGTTGAAAAACCACTTTTCGCACTTGTGTTAGTGTTGAAAAACCACTTTTCGCACTTGTGTTGGTGCAGGAAACCACTTTTGCACTTGTATTAGTGTGGAAAAAACACTTTTTGCACTTGTGATAGTGTTGAAAAACCACTTTTCGCACTTGTGTTCGTGTTGAAAAACCACTTTTCGCACTTGTGTTGGTGCAGGAAACCACTTTTGCACTTGTATTAGTGTGGAAAAAACACTTTTTGCACTTGTGATAGTGTTGAAAAACCACTTTTCGCACTTGTGTTAGTGTTGAAAAACCACTTTTCGCACTTTTGTTGGTGCAGGAAACCACTTTTGTACTTGTATTAGTGTAGGAAAACCACTTTTCGCACTTGTGTTAGTGTTGAAAAACCACTTTTTGCACTTGTGTTATTGTTGAAAAACCACTTTTCGCACTTGTGTTCGTGCAGGAAACCACTTTTGCACTTGTATTAGTGTGGAAAAAACACTTTTCGCACTTGTGTTAGTGTTGAAAAACCACTTTTCACACTTGTGTTAGTGTTGAAAAACCACTTTTCGCACTTGTGTTGGTGCAGGAAACCACTTTTGCACTTGTATTAGTGTGGAAAACACACTTTTTGCACTTGTGATAGTGTTGAAAAACCACTTTTCGCACTTGTGTTAGTGTTGAAAAACCACTTTTCGCACTTGTGTTGGTGCAGGAAACCACTTTTGCACTTGTATTAGTGTGGAAAAACCACTTTTCGCACTTGTGTTAGTGTTGAAAAACCACTTTTCGCACTTGTATTGGTGCAGGAAACCACTTTTGCACTTGTATTAGTGTGGAAAAAACACTTTTTGCACTTGTGATAGTGTTTAAAAACCACTTTTCGCACTTGTGTTAGTGTTGAAAAACCACTTTTCGCACTTGTGTTAGTGTTGAAAAACCACTTTTCGCACTTATGTTGGTGCAGGAAACCACTTTTGCACTTGTATTAGTGTGGAAAAAACACTTTTTGCACTTGTGATAGTGTTGAAAAACCACTTTTCGCACTTGTGTTAGTGTTGAAAAACCACTTTTCGCACTTGTGTTAGTGTTGAAAAACCACTTTTTGCACTTGTGTTGGTGCAGGAAACCAGTTTTGCACTTGTATTAGTGTGGAAAAAACACTTTTTGCACTTGTGATAGTGTTGAAAAACCACTTTTCACACTTGTGTTAGTGTTGAAAAACCACTTTTCGCACTTGTGTTGGTGCAGGAAACCACTTTTGCACTTGTATTAGTGTGGAAAAAACACTTTTTGCACTTGTGATAGTGTTGAAAAACCACTTTTCGCACTTGTGTTAGTGTTGAAAAACCACTTTTCGCACTTGTGTTGGTGCAGGAAACCACTTTTTTACTTGTATTAGTGTGGTAAAAACACTTTTTGCACTTGTGATAGTGTTGAAAAACCACTTTTCGCACTTGTGTTAGTGTTGAAAAACCACTTTTCGCACTTGTGTTGGTGCAGGAAACCACTTTTGCACTTGTATTAGTGTGGAAAAACCACTTTTCGCACTTGTGTTAGTGTTGAAAAACCACTTTTCGCACTTGTGTTATTGTTGAAAAACCACTTTTCGCACTTGTGTTGGTGCAGGAAACCACTTTTGCACTTGTATTAGTGTGGAAAAACCACTTTTCGCACTTGTGTTAGTGTTGAAAAACCACTTTTCACACTTGTGTTAGTGTTGAAAAACCACTTTTCGCACTTGTGTTGGTGCAGGAAACCACTTTTGCACTTGTATTAGTGTGGAAAAAACACTTTTTGCACTTGTGATAGTGTTGAAAAACCACTTTTCGCACTTGTGTTAGTGTTGAAAAACCACTTTTCGCACTTGTGTTAGTGTTGAAAAACCACTTTTCGCACTTGTGTTGGTGCAGGAAACCACTTTTGCACTTGTATTAGTGTGGAAAAAACACTTTTTGCACTTGTGATAGTGTTGAAAAACCACTTTTCGCACTTGTGTTAGTGTTGAAAAACCACTTTTCGCACTTGTGTTAGTGTTGAAAAACCACTTTTCGCACTTGTGTTGGTGCAGGAAACCACTTTTGCACTTGTATTAGTGTGGAAAAAACACTTTTTGCACTTGTGATAGTGTTGAAAAACCACTTTTCGCACTTGTGTTAGTGTTGAAAAACCACTTTTCGCACTTGTGTTGGTGCAGGAAACCACTTTTGCACTTTTATTAGTGTGGAAAAAACACTTTTTGCACTTGTGATAGTGTTGAAAAACCACTTTTCGCACTTGTGTTAGTGTTGAAAAACCACTTTTCGCACTTGTGTTGGTGCAGGAAACCACTTTTGCACTTGTATTAGTGTGGAAAAAACAATTTTTGCACTTGTGATAGTGTTGAAAAACCACTTTTCGCACTTGTGTTAGTGTTGAAAAACCACTTTTCGCACTTTTGTTGGTGCAGGAAACCACTTTTGTACTTGTATTAGTGTAGGAAAACCACTTTTCGCACTTGTGTTAGTGTTGAAAAACCACTTTTCGCACTTGTGTTATTGTTGAAAAACCACTTTTCGCACTTGTGTTCGTGCAGGAAACCACTTTTGCACTTGTATTAGTGTGGAAAAAACACTTTTCGCACATGTGTTAGTGTTGAAAAACCACTTTTCGCACTTGTGCTAGTGTTGAAAAACCACTTTTCGCACTTGTGTTGGTGCAGGAAACCACTTTTGCACTTGTATTAGTGTGGAAAACACACTTTTTGCACTTGTGATAGTGTTGAAAAACCACTTTTCGCACTTGTGTTAGTGTTGAAAAACCACTTTTCGCACTTGTGTTGGTGCAGGAAACCACTTTTGCACTTGTATTAGTGTGGAAAAACCACTTTTCGCACTTGTGTTAGTGTTGAAAAACCACTTTTCGCACTTGTGTTAGTGTTGAAAAAACACTTTTCGCACTTGTGTTGGTGCAGGAAACCACTTTTGCACTTGTATTAGTGTGGAAAAAACACTTTTTGCACTTGTGATAGTGTTTAAAAACCACTTTTCGCACTTGTGTTAGTGTTGAAAAACCACTTTTCGCACTTGTGTTAGTGTTGAAAAACCACTTTTCGCACTTGTGTTGGTGCAGGAAACCACTTTTGCACTTGTATTAGTGTGGCAAAAACACTTTTTGCACTTGTGATAGTGTTGAAAAACCACTTTTCGCACCTGTGTTAGTGTTGAAAAACCACTTTTCGCACTTGTGTTAGTGTTGAAAAACCACTTTTCGCACTTGTGTTGGTGCAGGAAATCACTTTTGCACTTGTATTAGTGTGGAAAAAACACTTTTTGCACTTGTGATAGTGTTGAAAAACCACTTTTCGCACTTGTGTTAGTGTTGAAAAACCACTTTTCGCACTTGTGTTGGTGCAGGAAACCACTTTTGCACTTGTATTAGTGTGGAAAAACCACTTTTCGCACTTGTGTTATTGTTGAAAAACCACTTTTCGCACTTGTGTTCGTGCAGGAAACCACTTTTGCACTTGTATTAGTGTGGAAAAAACACTTTTCGCACTTGTGTTAGTGTTGAAAAACCACTTTTCGCACTTGTGCTAGTGTTGAAAAACCACTTTTCGCACTTGTGTTGGTGCAGGAAACCACTTTTGCACTTGTATTAGTGTGGAAAACACACTTTTTGCACTTGTGATAGTGTTGAAAAACCACTTTTCGCACTTGTGTTAGTGTTGAAAAACCACTTTTCGCACTTGTGTTGGTGCAGGAAACCACTTTTGCACTTGTATTAGTGTGGAAAAACCACTTTTCGCACTTGTGTTAGTGTTGAAAAACCACTTTTCGCACTTGTGTTAGTGTTGAAAAAACACTTTTCGCACTTGTGTTGGTGCAGGAAACCACTTTTGCACTTGTATTAGTGTGGAAAAAACACTTTTTGCACTTGTGATAGTGTTTAAAAACCACTTTTCGCACTTGTGTTAGTGTTGAAAAACCACTTTTCGCACTTGTGTTAGTGTTGAAAAACCACTTTTCGCACTTGTGTTGGTGCAGGAAACCACTTTTGCACTTGTATTAGTGTGGCAAAAACACTTTTTGCACTTGTGATAGTGTTGAAAAACCACTTTTCGCACCTGTGTTAGTGTTGAAAAACCACTTTTCGCACTTGTGTTAGTGTTGAAAAACCACTTTTCGCACTTGTGTTGGTGCAGGAAATCACTTTTGCACTTGTATTAGTGTGGAAAAAACACTTTTTGCACTTGTGATAGTGTTGAAAAACCACTTTTCGCACTTGTGTTAGTGTTGAAAAACCACTTTTCGCACTTGTGTTGGTGCAGGAAACCACTTTTGCACTTGTATTAGTGTGGAAAAAACACTTTTTGCACTTGTGATAGTGTTGAAAAACCACTTTTCGCACTTGTGTTAGTGTTGAAAAACCACTTTTCGCACTTGTGTTGGTGCAGGAAACCACTTTTTTACTTGTATTAGTGTGGTAAAAACACTTTTTGCACTTGTGATAGTGTTGAAAAACCACTTTTCGCACTTGTGTTAGTGTTGAAAAACCACTTTTCGCACTTGTGTTGGTGCAGGAAACCACTTTTGCACTTGTATTAGTGTGGAAAAAACACTTTTTGCACTTGTGATAGTGTTGAAAAACCACTTTTCGCACTTGTGTTAGTGTTGAAAAACCACTTTTCGCACTTTTGTTGGTGCAGGAAACCACTTTTGTACTTGTATTAGTGTAGGAAAACCACTTTTCGCACTTGTGTTAGTGTTGAAAAACCACTTTTCGCACTTGTGTTATTGTTGAAAAACCACTTTTCGCACTTGTGTTCGTGCAGGAGACCACTTTTGCACTTGTATTAGTGTGGAAAAAACACTTTTCGCACTTGTGTTAGTGTTGAAAAACCACTTTTCGCACTTGTGCTAGTGTTGAAAAACCACTTTTCGCACTTGTGTTGGTGCAGGAAACCACTTTTGCACTTGTATTAGTGTGGAAAACACACTTTTTGCACTTGTGATAGTGTTGAAAAACCACTTTTCGCACTTGTGTTAGTGTTGAAAAACCACTTTTCGCACTTGTGTTGGTGCAGGAAACCACTTTTGCACTTGTATTAGTGTGGAAAAACCACTTTTCGCACTTGTGTTAGTGTTGAAAAACCACTTTTCGCACTTGTGTTAGTGTTGAAAAACCACCTTTCGCACTTGTGTTGGTGCAGGAAACCACTTTTGCACTTGTATTAGTGTGGAAAAAACACTTTTTGCACTTGTGATAGTGTTTAAAAACCACTTTTCGCACTTGTGTTAGTGTTGAAAAACCACTTTTCGCACTTGTGTTAGTGTTGAAAAACCACTTTTCGCACTTGTGTTGGTGCAGGAAACCACTTTTGCACTTGCATTAGTGTGGAAAAAACACTTTTTGCACTTGTGATAGTGTTGAAAAACCACTTTTCGCACCTGTGTTAGTGTTGAAAAACCACTTTTCGCACTTGTGTTAGTGTTGAAAAACCACTTTTCGCACTTGTGTTGGTGCAGGAAACCACTTTTGCACTTGTATTAGTGTGGAAAAAACACTTTTTGCACTTGTGATAGTGTTGAAAAACCACTTTTCGCACTTGTGTTAGTGTTGAAAAACCACTTATCGCACTTGTGTTGGTGCAGGAAACCACTTTTGCACTTGTATTAGTGTGGAAAAAACACTTTTTGCACTTGGGATAGTGTTGAAAAACCACTTTTCGCACTTGTGTTAGTGTTGAAAAACCACTTTTCGCACTTGTGTTGGTGCAGGAAACCACTTTTTTACTTGTATTAGTGTGGTAAAAACACTTTTTGCACTTGTGATAGTGTTGAAAAACCACTTTTCGCACTTGTGTTAGTGTTGAAAAACCACTTTTCGCACTTGTGTTGGTGCAGGAAACCACTTTTGCACTTGTATTAGTGTGGAAAAACCACTTTTCGCACTTGTGTTAGTGTTGAAAAACCACTTTTCGCACTTGTGTTATTGTTGAAAAACCACTTTTCGCACTTGTGTTGGTGCAGGAAACCACTTTTGCACTTGTATTAGTGTGGAAAAAACACTTTTCGCACTTGTGTTAGTGTTGAAAAACCACTTTTCGCACTTGTGTTAGTGTTGAAAAACCACTTTTCGCACTTGTGTTGGTGCAGGAAACCACTTTTGCACTTGTATTAGTGTGGAAAACACACTTTTTGCACTTGTGATAGTGTTGAAAAACCACTTTTCGCACTTGTGTTAGTGTTGAAAAACCACTTTTCGCACTTGAGTTGGTGCAGGAAACCACTTTTGCACTTGTATTAGTGTGGAAAAAACACTTTTTGCACTTGTGTTAGTGTTGAAAAACCACTTTTCGCACTTGTGTTAGTGTTGAAAAACCACTTTTCGCACTTGTGTTGGTGCAGGAAACCACTTTTTTACTTGTATTAGTGTGGTAAAAACCCTTTTTGCACTTGTGATAGTGTTGAAAAACCACTTTTCGCACTTGTGTTAGTGTTGAAAAACCACTTTTCGCACTTGTGTTGGTGCAGGAAACCACTTTTGCACTTGTATTAGTGTGGAAAAACCACTTTTCGCACTTGTGTTAGTGTTGAAAAACCACTTTTCGCACTTGTGTTATTGTTGAAAAACCACTTTTCGCACTTGTGTTGGTGCAGGAAACCACTTTTGCACTTGTATTAGTGTGGAAAAACCACTTTTCGCACTTGTGTTAGTGTTGAAAAACCACTTTTCGCACTTGTGTTAGTGTTGAAAAACCACTTTTCGCACTTGTGTTGGTGCAGGAAACCACTTTTGCACTTGTATTAGTGTGGAAAACACACTTTTTGCACTTGTGATAGTGTTGAAAAACCACTTTCGCACTTGTGTTAGTGTTGAAAAAACACTTTTCGCACTTGTGCTGGTGTTGAAAAACCACTTTTCGCACTTGTGTTGGTGCAGGAAACCACTTTTGCACTTGTATTAGTGTGGAAAACACACTTTTTGCACTTGTGATAGTGTTGAAAAACCACTTTTCGCACTTGTGTTAGTGTTGAAAAACCACTTTTCGCACTTGTGTTGGTGCAGGAAACCACTTTTGCACTTGTATTAGTGTGGAAAAACCACTTTTCGCACTTGTGTTAGTGTTGAAAAACCACTTTTCGCACTTGTGTTAGTGTTGAAAAAACACTTTTCGCACTTGTGTTGGTGCAGGAAACCACTTTTGCACTTGTATTAGTGTGGAAAAAACACTTTTTGCACTTGTGATAGTGTTTAAAAACCACTTTTCGCACTTGTGTTAGTGTTGAAAAACCACTTTTCGCACTTGTGTTAGTGTTGAAAAACCACTTTTCGCACTTGTGTTGGTGCAGGAAACCACTTTTGCACTTGTATTAGTGTGGCAAAAACACTTTTTGCACTTGTGATAGTGTTGAAAAACCACTTTTCGCACCTGTGTTAGTGTTGAAAAACCACTTTTCGCACTTGTGTTAGTGTTGAAAAACCACTTTTCGCACTTGTGTTGGTGCAGGAAATCACTTTTGCACTTGTATTAGTGTGGAAAAAACACTTTTTGCACTTGTGATAGTGTTGAAAAACCACTTTTCGCACTTGTGTTAGTGTTGAAAAACCACTTTTCGCACTTGTGTTGGTGCAGGAAACCACTTTTGCACTTGTATTAGTGTGGAAAAAACACTTTTTGCACTTGTGATAGTGTTGAAAAACCACTTTTCGCACTTGTGTTAGTGTTGAAAAACCACTTTTCGCACTTGTGTTGGTGCAGGAAACCACTTTTTTACTTGTATTAGTGTGGTAAAAACACTTTTTGCACTTGTGATAGTGTTGAAAAACCACTTTTCGCACTTGTGTTAGTGTTGAAAAACCACTTTTCGCACTTGTGTTGGTGCAGGAAACCACTTTTGCACTTGTATTAGTGTGGAAAAAACACTTTTTGCACTTGTGATAGTGTTGAAAAACCACTTTTCGCACTTGTGTTAGTGTTGAAAAACCACTTTTCGCACTTTTGTTGGTGCAGGAAACCACTTTTGTACTTGTATTAGTGTAGGAAAACCACTTTTCGCACTTGTGTTAGTGTTGAAAAACCACTTTTCGCACATGTGTTATTGTTGAAAAACCACTTTTCGCACTTGTGTTCGTGCAGGAAACCACTTTTGCACTTGTATTAGTGTGGAAAAAACACTTTTCGCACTTGTGTTAGTGTTGAAAAACCACTTTTCGCACTTGTGCTAGTGTTGAAAAACCACTTTTCGCACTTGTGTTGGTGCAGGAAACCACTTTTGCACTTGTATTAGTGTGGAAAACACACTTTTTGCACTTGTGATAGTGTTGAAAAACCACTTTTCGCACTTGTGTTAGTGTTGAAAAACCACTTTTCGCACTTGTGTTGGTGCAGGAAACCACTTTTGCACTTGTATTAGTGTGGAAAAACCACTTTTCGCACTTGTGTTAGTGTTGAAAAACCACTTTTCGCACTTGTGTTAGTGTTGAAAAACCACTTTTCGCACTTGTGTTGGTGCAGGAAACCACTTTTGCACTTGTATTAGTGTGGAAAAAACACTTTTTGCACTTGTGATAGTGTTTAAAAACCACTTTTCGCACTTGTGTTAGTGTTGAAAAACCACTTTTCGCACTTGTGTTAGTGTTGAAAAACCACTTTTCGCACTTGTGTTGGTGCAGGAAACCACTTTTGCACTTGCATTAGTGTGGAAAAAACACTTTTTGCACTTGTGATAGTGTTGAAAAACCACTTTTCGCACCTGTGTTAGTGTTGAAAAACCACTTTTCGCACTTGTGTTAGTGTTGAAAAACCACTTTTCGCACTTGTGTTGGTGCAGGAAACCACTTTTGCACTTGTATTAGTGTGGAAAAAACACTTTTTGCACTTGTGATAGTGTTGAAAAACCACTTTTCGCACTTGTGTTAGTGTTGAAAAACCACTTATCGCACTTGTGTTGGTGCAGGAAACCACTTTTGCACTTGTATTAGTGTGGAAAAAACACTTTTTGCACTTGGGATAGTGTTGAAAAACCACTTTTCGCACTTGTGTTAGTGTTGAAAAACCACTTTTCGCACTTGTGTTGGTGCAGGAAACCACTTTTTTACTTGTATTAGTGTGGTAAAAACACTTTTTGCACTTGTGATAGTGTTGAAAAACCACTTTTCGCACTTGTGTTAGTGTTGAAAAACCACTTTTCGCACTTGTGTTGGTGCAGGAAACCACTTTTGCACTTGTATTAGTGTGGAAAAACCACTTTTCGCACTTGTGTTAGTGTTGAAAAACCACTTTTCGCACTTGTGTT
>NW_027620080.1:0-18622 GCF_964187855.1 Myxine glutinosa
GAGTAGTGTAATAATGTTGCTTCTGGGACACCTCCGTTTAACATGGGAAATCCCTATCTAATGTCATTTACCCCCTTGTCTTTTTCAAAAATCATAAACACCTCTATTTCTCCCACCCTCATCTTTATGAACCTTTTGTCTGTAGTACCTATCCTTAATGTTGTTCATTAGACCACTCAAACACTACAAATATTTGTTTTCTCTTATAGACCTATCATCCTTCTTCTACATATCATCTGGCAGATTAATCTTTGACCCATTCACTTCCATATTGACCCTAAAGACCTCTATTTCTCTCACCCTGTTCTTTACGAACCTTCATACCTTTTGACATGTTATCCTTATTCATTAGACCACTTAAACACCTGTGATCCTTCTGACCTTATGGACCTTTTAACCTTTTACTCTTAATATCATCTGGTGAATATAACCCACTCAAACAACGACCCTACAAATCAAACCTTTTTTTATTAATTCTTCGCTTTTGAGAAATGACGTTGTTTCAATGACTTGGATAACTTCCCAGAAAGATTTCATTGTCTTATTTCCTGTTATTCACACACGCTCAGGGCTTCCCCGAAATGACTGCATGTCGTCATTTCAAGAAAATACATTTTGTTCATTATAAAAGAACGTGTTCAATTCAATTTTGATCATTGGGGATCGACATGTCTTACTACTCCATCCTTTACTCTGATAAAGAAGAAGAATACTCACCAAGGTAAGTTTCATTTAAAATTAAAGTGTTTAAAGCTTTGTATGGGATTAATTATACAACAAATGACTTAATATTCCTTTATCTTTACAGCAATGCGAATATCCTGGCAGAACTTCAAACTGGTTGGAATGAAAATACTGCAGAATCTCAAGAGTTGCAAAACGAAATGAACTTGGACAACCTGTATGTTTCACCATTCTTGGAAGATTCATATGCAAGGTAAGATACTAAATATTAATACATTTGTGTTAAACGACGCTGCCTTAGTGTGTGTGTGTGTGTGTGTGTTCGTGTGTGTATGTGTTTGTGTGTGTTCGTGTGTGTATGTGTGTGTATGTATCTGTGAATGTGTGTGTGTATGTGTATGTGTGTGTTCTTGTGTGTATGTATCTATGAATGTGTGTGTGTGTGTGTGTGTGTGTGTATGTGTTTGTGTGTGCGTTCGTGTGTGTATGTGTGTGTGTGTATGTATCTGTGAATGTGTGTGTGTATGTGTATGTGTGTGTTCTTGTGTGTATGTATCTATGAATGTGTGTGTGTGTGTGTGTGTGTGTGTGTGTGTGTGTGTGTATGTGTGTGTGTGTATGTATCTGTGAATGTGTGTGTGTATGTGTATGTGTGAATGTGTATGTGTGTGTATGTGTGTGTATGTGTGTGTGCGTGTGTGTGATGTTTTGTCAAGCTTACTTCAACATAGTAATTTCTCCTTATTTTGTTTGCAGCCTTGAAGACCAAAGCTTGGAGTGGGACGATTTTGATTTTCCAAAGAGTGGTTATTTCCCGTCAACATGTGGTACCCTAAATTTTCAACTCGACCACTTGAACACAAAGCTCGATTTTTTCGAGGTAAGCATGTGTGTACGTGTGTGTGGTTCACCGTTTATAATAGGTACACCATATCCCTGCGCATCGTAAGAGGTGATTCAGGGTTGGTGTCAGGAAGGGCATCCGACCCTATATTAATAATAATAATAATAATACATTTATTTTGTATAGCGCTTTTCAAGACGCTTTGACATGGAACATAAATATGAAATAAATATCTCTCCCCTCTTGTCTTTAATAGAAAGAGATTCAAAACCTGAAGACATCTGCTGAACCAACCTTTGACTTGTGCTGGGAAGAAATTGATGACTTATGCTGGGGAGAAGTTGAATGTATACCTCAAGAAAAATGTTTTAATAATATAAAGATTTTAATGTTTTCAATATTTATATATATTTGTTTTGTTTACAATTATTTAATTCTTAATTACAAAAAGAGAATAAAGGAGGGAACGGGGAGGTGCACCCCTGCCAAAGACCCTTCACCCCCCTCATCCCACCCCTCCCCTCCCCTTGTGTGTGTGGGGAAGGTGGGGGTGGGATGAGGGGGGTGAAGGGTCAAGGGTGGGGGTGCACGGAGGGTGGGGGATGATGGGTGTGGTCTGTGTGGGCGGGGTCTGTGTGGGCGGGGTCTGTGTGGGCGGGGTCTGTGTGGGCGGGGTCTGTGTGGGCGGGGTCGGTGTGGGCGTGGCTTATGATTTTTTATTTATTTAATTTTTTTTTATTATTACCACTAATTAAATTAGCTAATCTGGGTGGGGTGAATAGAAATGTTGTTTAATGAATTATTAGCTTTGTTTTTTGTAATTCTTGCGAGTAAAATGAACCCAAGATTTCCTCTCCATTTAAATCATATAATTTGTAGGTCCAAGGGACTGTATCCATTACATCAATGATTTTAAATAATTCACGAGTCCATTTTTGTGTATAACCTTTCTCAAAATGGCTTTTCCATTTGTATATCCTTACCATATCACCAACTTTGAACTTGGGCTTTCTCAAATTAATCTCCTTTTCATATTCTAATTTTGTAAATGTTTCTGATGGTTTTGATTGTGTTGATGAATGAACTGTATTATTGTAATTATCTACAATATCCTGAATTAAATACACCCATTTTTGAGAACCGAGTTGTGTGAATTTTTTATATAATTTCTCTTTTAAAGTACGATTAAAACGCTCAATAACAACTGCCTTTCCTTCATTAAAGGTGCTGTATAATTTAATACCCTTCCCCTTAAGAAATTTCATGAATATTTTGTTATAGAACTCTGTTCCCTCATCAGTCCATAACTTCTTTGGTTTCCTTTTATCCCGATCAAATATTAGCTTAAAGGCTAACATTAAAGTATCACCCCTTTTATTTTTTAAAGGGACAACCCAGGCAAATCTACTCCTCAAATCAATAACGGTTAAAGCATACCTGTATCCCCTGTCATTATTCAATTCAATTAAATCAGCGGACCATATGTGGTCAGTGTATTTAGAATAAACCTTCCTTCTTTTAAACTTTGTGATTATAGGTTTGTGTAATTCTTCAGCCAAAAGCTCCTCAGTCTTGATGGCATCATTAGAGCCTAATAGTTTTTTGAGGAATAACCAAGACCAAGTTTCAATTTAGCATTTATCAAATTTCTCACAATAAACCTATCAACTTTCTCTCTCAACGTTGGATTTTGTATCAAAGACAAATTATACAACATTTCGCTGTCGGCTTTATGTTTTTCAGTCAACGTAGTGGTTTTCCCATAAGCAATATCATGCTTCATACACACTTCGTCAACCCTATTTGTAGGTTTAGACCAAGGTTTAGGATTGTCAGCCTCATCTAATCTTTTATCCAAGTTTGTTCCTGGACCACAGAAAGAATACCCTGGAAGGT
This sequence comes from Myxine glutinosa, assembly GCF_964187855.1. NCBI lineage: Eukaryota > Metazoa > Chordata > Myxini > Myxiniformes > Myxinidae > Myxine > Myxine glutinosa. The sequence goes on from NW_027620080.1 coordinate 3,425, forward strand.
GTAATTCCCCTGGAATTCCAGTTGTTGTAAATTTACTTCCTGACAGAAACTTTTGTATGTCTCCTCCTCTTTTAGGAGAGATGAATTGGCACTTTTTAGAGCCACATACTTGACATATTCCTTTTTGATAAACTCTATTATTTTTAGCTTTAACATAAGAGATATTTTTAGATTTAGTTTTCTTTTTACATTTGAGACAATAACTCATATTTATTTATCAGAAAAATTCCGACAGAGTATCAAAACCTTTTTGGTTTTCAACATATACATTTCAATCTTTATTTTTAAAACATAAAGAATCCTAAGGAATGCCTTCACTCTCTCCTCCATTTATTTACAAATAAAAACTAACTAAAGTCAATGACACCAACATCATCAATCACATAATCTTTTCCTTCTTCTTCTTCTTCTTCTTCACCACTTTCTCGTTTAAATCTCTGAAATTGAAGACATTGACGTTCTTATTTTTGAAACCATTATCTTCGTAAGAGTTGTTAATTCTTTAATTTCCTCTTCGGTGCGTTGAGATTGATTTATTTGCTTTAATACACTCAATCTTTTATGAATCTCAGTGATTTCCATCTTTTTATATTTTTCCTCCCTCTCTCTTTGCTCCCTCTCCTCCTCCTCCATTTTCTCCCTCTCCTCCTTCTCCTTTTTCTCCCTTTTCTCCCTTTCCTCCTTCTCCCTTTTCTCCCTTTCCTCCTTCTCATTTTTCTCCCTCTCCTCCTTCTCCTCCCTCTCCCTTTCCTCCTTCTCCTTTTTCTCTCTTTCCTCCTTCTCTTCTTCAACTCCTTCCTCATCCCTTGCTACCCTTGAGTTTGAACCCCAAAGAATATTATACATATACTCATCTGGATTTTGAGATATTCTTGTATCTATAATTATTTTTCTCATAATAGGATACCAATAAGATTTGTTGACGATTTCTAAAAGAGTTTTATATTTCATAACTTTGAGAAGTTCATTTTTATTTAATATTTTAAACAAGTCTCTATTTGTGGGTTTAACAATATCAGTATAAGGCCAGTTTTTTATGACAAAATTCCCATGTATATGCTCCAAATCATAAGGTATGTAATACCGAGCACCCTTTTCTTGTAGGTATCCTTGAATACAAAAATTATAATTCTCTTGTAGTCTTCTTCCTGCCATTTATGTATCAGAAATATATGTGAGATTAATATTATGACAGGTAATACCACCCCATCTTCCCACTACCAAATCGGTTTGTATTCCTCGGCTTTCTATCCTTATCTCATTACCTTCCTTCTTTGTCATGCGAACCATCGCTATACTATCATATATTTTTATTTTCTTAAAATCACGTATTTGTTGTTTACTAATTGTACTTCCACATAAATCCTTATCCTCACCAAGTGGATAATATTCTTCTTTACGAGACTGATTTAAATCATGTAGGTCTTCTATGTTTATTGAAAAAGACCAATTATACCCTAAATCAGGCATATCATACCCCCATTTATTAATTCGCATATTAACTAAATGTCCTTCTTTATAAAATTCAATTGTAAGCAGGTAGTTAAATTCAATGAGGAAAGGTGTATGGTCAGTATAACCAGGTGTTGTGGTTGTAAATTTTACTTCTTTCACAAAACGTGCTGTTTTCTTTAAAAATATATATTGTGATAAATCACTTAATCTAATTAAGTCATTCGCATCTGTAGGGTTTGGATAATTGATTAATTTATAAGTATTCTTCATATTAATATTTTTACTTACACTATATTTTTGTCGTTCAGCCTGTGCCTTTGTATAATAATTTGATAAATCAATATCCTGAGAGGATTTTCCAAAGATAGAACCATCTTTTCCAACATAGGTCATTTATATTAGATAAAAAATGATATCATAAAAATTTTCATTATTGTTGAGTTGAAATAATACATATAAACATAATTGGCCACAACATTTAGAATTAATTTCTTGAACTTGGAATGTTTGATAAACACCATTCTGTAAGAATTGTATTACTTCAACAGGTGGTGGCATACCATAACTATCAAAATAATATTTATCCTGACTATTATGAATACAAACCCAATGAGAACCATTCTGTGTGTCTAAATTCATAATAATATTCTTTGTATTCTTATTTATATGTATTAATTCATCTCTCATACAAATAACCACATTATCAATTTTTAGTGTTTTACAATACTTAGCTAGTTCTATATTTGACGTTGTATTCTTTCCAAATTGTTTAAACCATTTATCCATTTATTTATGAGAAAGATACAATCCATTACCCCGTTTAGTTAGTTTAACACCCGCTTGAGCGATAGAGGAAAGCATATCTCCAACCAACAATCTAGCTTTATCAGGTAGACTTTCAAGTTTTTGAGCAAAATCTACAATTACACCACTTCCACTAATTTGTTTCTCCAACTCCTTGTTATGTCTTTCCAATTCTTTTTGAGCTTTTAGTTGTGCCTTCCTTTCGTTAGCAGTTTTTACCGCTGCTGAAATACCACCAGTCAATGCTCCCGCCGCACTTAAACCAGCAAATAAAGGAATTAGAAACGGGAGAAATCCTCCTCTTGACTCGTCTATTGAATATTTCTTTAACATAGGTTTCGTCATTTTAATTTTAAGTGATCCAACATCATTTAGTGTTTTTACTTGTGTGTGTGTGAGTAAAACATCAATTCTTACAGCTCCTTTTCTTTGAATTGTATTAACATTAATAATACAAGGCTTTTGATTTTGAATACAAGATGTTAATTTATTAAGATTGATTTGATTAACATATACCCCTACCATTTATTTATGAGAAAAAACCTATGTGATATTAATCATAACACCATTATCTGTATTAATCTGTAATTCTGTTTCCTCCAAAAGCAAACAATAAGCATCAACTTCTTCATTCTCCCCTCTTTCAATGTATAGAGAAGTATCCACTCGATTAGACTTTATAGTTTCCTTTTGAGAACTCAGGTCAATTGCGTAGATTGTATATAAACCTTTAAATGCAACCATATCCAAAATAGGATCATTATTACCATTACTTTCACACACCTTTTGGTAGGACTTGTAGGCTTCCGCATAATCATTTTTTTCCCAATCAATTTCCAATCTATCTCGCGGATAAAATGTGCCATCAAGAGAAACCCGAAGTTGTTTCACCTTAGCATTATCACTCAGCGCATTATTCTTATTAGTACCGTCCTCTCCATCTGGTTTTTTAAAAATGAGCCAGAGGTATCGTGGCTTTCCTTGAAGAACACCCAAATTCCAAGTGTAGGTAGTGTGTTCCAGTTTAACGTGTTGACATCTTCTTTTAAGGTATGATACATTTAGCGGTTTCTTTGAGTTAAGTCTTCTATTTAACATCTCTTCCGTTTTAAGATTAGGAGTATATTCACTGATATACCAACACAAATCATTAATAACAAATTTATTATTTTCTCCAAAAGCATTTTCAACCCCAAAAAGCAATCTATTTACATTATCATTCCTTTGTAGTTGAAATCTAATTTTAAGCCCATACAAAACTTTATCATAATCACAAAATCCAAATATACCTTTCAGAGGTACTGCTACGGTAAAACTATTCTCAGCTTTTGCGTCATCATTATACATTGACTTCCTTTGACTATAACCAGGGTCTGCGTTTGTACCCGTTGACATATCAGGAATAAAACCTTCAACAGCTCCCTTACCCATTCTATCACTAAACGAATATAGTGTAAATTTCATCATTTCAGATGTAGCAGAGACATAATCAACCGCTTCAACCTCTTGTGTTCCAATATACAGGCGGACACTGTCAAACATTTTCCAGAAGAAATCATTTTTTTTTTTTTTTTTTGTATACAATATCGAGGCTCGTGAAAGAGCGAACATTAATCACATGAACACACAGAAAGACAAACCGACACATAAAACATATAACATAGGGAGCGGTAGACAAGATGGGGAGAGAGGGGGAAGGACACAAACACAACATTTGACAGCAGGGACCGAGAGACATGGAGACATCGAGAGATCTGAGAGAGGGCGAGGGCTTTGGGGGGGTAGCATTAGTATTATTCGCAGCCTTAGTGAATTTAAATTTACACAGCAAGAAACTATCAGCTAGATTCAAGTAAGTTTGTTGATTATTTATTTCAAAACTTTTTGTTCCGTTTGAATTCCAGTCTGTTCCTGTAATAGCATTTACCTTAAAATAGTCTTCCTTTTTAGTAGAGTTTGAAATGATAATCGTATCATCCAAATCATAGATACTATCAATCGCTTCCATACTTGTATTTATATAGTATTAAAATCGTTGAAACCCTGACCCAAGTATTTTAATGATTTTTTGTCGTTCTTGTGAAGATAGTTGAGTTTTACCTTTTTTAATTTCTTTGATTGCTTGTAATTTATGAGACTCCTTTTGAGCATCTTTTATACTCTTTATAGCACCCGCAACGGAGCCCACGGCAGAAGCAGTTGAACCAATTAGGTCTTTATGTTTAAGGATGGTTGAACCAATACCCATTAGAGTATCAATTATCCCATCTCCTTTATTTCTAAATTGATGTCCCACACCCCGTTGTCGCTTTGGTTTATAGTATCCTCTCCCAAGAAACATACCTTCACCCTTATAGTATGGTGAAAGGAACATCCCATCCCCTGTAATTATTTTATATTTTCCCAACTCGTGTTTTCTCACAATAACCATTATTTATTTATTGAAAAACTTCACGTAGGTGAATTCTGATGGATATAATTTCATCATTAAAGGATATCATACGATTATCTTGGTCGGTTATCCTAAAATTTACTCTGTATATGGTTTTTCCTGACACAGGTAAATAGACAAGATTTTTTGGTTCCATATTAAATTTATAACCAATCGGGGTTGAGTATGCACTGAATGAAAATATTGTATTTGTTCTTATTCCATCGTTATAAGCACCGTCAATCAAATCACAATGAATTAATACTGAATTTATACCGGAGGATATTTGGATAACATTATCACTGTAAAACGTCCCGTTATTTTCAATCTTTTTTGAAGAGAAACCCAATAGCTCTCTAAACGAATTTTCAATCGTGAAATCAACTTTATAATTATTTTTAAGTTTAATAGTTGATTTTGAAGTGTGTTTTTGAATATCTATTACAATATTTTTTGGTTCATCACCTTTTTCTTTCATAAGGCGAGAGACTTCTGAAGATATTTGAGAAATCTCGTAAGCTCCAGGTGAAACGGTTATAGTTTTATATCCACTTCCTGGATTATAACTAAACTTGTTGTTTTTCTCTGTGATATTAAAAAGGGTATTGTAAGTTTCCATTGACAACAAAGATGCCTCATATGAGGTAAGGGGGTCAAGTTGTAGTGGGTAAGGGAATGAAGCTGTGTAATCGCTCGTTGTGAAATTAAAACTAAGAATTGTGCTTCTCATCTTATTTAATATCTAATAAAATATCTTTGTATTGACATTTATTAATTATTTTCATGTTCATCAACTGATCTAAAATGGCTGAGGATTCATTAAAACAATTGTTGTTTCCAGCCTTCTTACTACCTAACAACAATAATAGCCTATTAACTAATTGTGATGGGTCATTTGGAAGAAAACTAACACCTGAACCAAGTTTACTTAAAGCATCAATAATATGTTTCTCCTTCTCATTCTTCTTACTTTTACCAGCAACAGAAACTCCATAATCAAGTGCATTTAACAACTCAATATATACCCTATCTTCCTCTCTTTCCATATCAAGTGGTTCCTCAAAATATTTTGAACCGCTGAATCCGGGGTTTGTTAGAAGAAACATTAATCTTGGAGTTAATTTAACATTTGGTTGAGTAGAACTCAAGAACATCAATTCATCATTAAATATCAATACCTTTTCTTCCACAAGATGAAACACTGCTGGTTCTTCTGTTGGAATGAGACCTGCTCTGGTTTTTGAACCCGCCGAATATTCATTGTTTTGAAGAGCTTCCACAACATAATTAGGGGGTTGATTTACCTGCTCAAGTTTCCGAAATAATCCCTCGTCATCATATTCTAATTCACCAAGTTCTTGTTTTGTTATCTGACTAAAATCTTTGAGCATTTGAAGTTTTTTCGGAGTAAATTCTACCGTGGGAACTGTAGGTGAGTGTTGAGCTTTCAAAAGTGGTTTAAAGAATTTCTCTTGTTTTCTTTCAAAGGCTTCTTCACCAGTTAGTTTCTGTCTCCGTTTCTTCTTTATCTCTTCCTGTTGTTTAACAACTTTTGAAACTAATTGTTGATGTTCCTTAAACTTTCTTTCTCTTTCTTCGGTATTCATTTTCTGTATTTATTTATTGAAAAATATCATTTAGTATCTCATCTTGTTTCACAACAATATATTTATATTTTCCAATCGTGTGTTTCATATAATTTTCAAATTCTTTTTTACTACATAACGTAGAGCAATTATCTCTCCAAAAATTATTTACATCTATTGAATTTAACTTAAATAAAATAAAAGTATTGGCATTGTTTCTTATTGAGCGTCGAGGGAGTTGAAAATATGATTGACTAAGATATATACAATTACAAGAAGAATGTCTCCCTCTTGTATAGTAGCTATCCATTACTGTTTGGTTTCTCTCATTAACACAATCATCAAAGATGACGAGGTTCTTTTTTGATTTATCTAAATCTTGAGGTGAAGGTATATCATCCGTATTATCACTGAGAATACAAGTTATGGGTTTCGATTTTGATTTCTGTGTATCACAAAATAATTGTATTATATCTTCAATATTATAATCATTCAGTTTGTTTTGAAGTTTAAATAAACCGATAATGTCTTCCTTTTTAAGACCTGCATTAAAACCCTGTGAGAGTAGTTGATACTCGGGTTGAAAACTTGACTTTGTAAAAATTATTAAATTATCATAATCTAAAAAATTAGAACCAAGGAGCATCTTTAAAAGTAAACAGGTTTTTCCACATCCGCTTGAACCAACTATTAGACATCTCAATGAATTTGGAATGTTTTTATGGTTATTAAATTTTATCTTATTTTCCCAAACGGGTAAAAAATCATTCATTTATATATTTGGAAAACAAGTCATCCAACTTTTTTTGAGCTATTTTAGAAACTCTATATTTTATCCTGAGTTCGGGTTTAATTTCAAAATAATTCATTATTTTATTTATGTAGTATCTTGTATTAACATTTCCATTAAAATTATTTTGAATAATAAATATCATTAAACCCTTATACATTTCCTCAATACAAGGAGTCTCTTTCCTTGTAAGAAATGGTGTATTATCACCATAATGCTTAACATTCATCTCTCTTATTAATCTTGTAAAGTAATTCATTTTTGGTTCTAATTTAAAAGAGTTATATGTTTTTTTATATTTCTTATTATCATTAATTAGAATATAATCACAGAATAAACATTGTTTATATGAATCCTCATCATTAAGCCCCACTCTATCACAAGCCGGACAATTCTCTAATTTATCATATGGAGAGTCTGGAAATTCTAAATATCCTTCAGAACTTATCATATTTATGTGGTAAATTTTTACTTAAACTAAACGCAAGTTTATTCATTAATAAATACAATGTTTCAAAGCACAAAAGACAAATTTCAATCAATCTCTACTTCGGTGGAAGATATAGAAAAATATGTCAAAGATGTTAAATTGAACAAAGATAAATATGGAAATTTTTGGGTAAAACCAGTTATGGAAAATAACATGAGCCCCTCTATTTCATTTAAAGGAAGAGCTCTAACTATACCTGGAAAGACATCCATTAAAGTAAATCTAACAAAAGTTTCTCCTCTACTCCTGGCAATTTATTCAAAGCTTGAAAAAGTGATTGACCACGATACTTTGAAAAAGAATGATAAGACCATTAATAATTCTAGAGGAGACATTTGTATTTTCTTTAATAATCCAAAGGGTGTAGATCTAAGTAAAATGAATGATGTTAATATTTCTGGTGAAATGTCATTTCGTTCTATGATAGTTAGAGATTATTTAAAGATAACTTTTGATATAAAAATTGTAGAGATTGAATCTGTTAATGAAAGAAAGTATATAGATATTGATGGGAATATTTTTCTTGCTAATTAAATATGAGTCAATACAGCAGTGAAGATTTTACTATTTCATTGAACTTGGACGATGGTGATGATAGTATTTCATTGAACACAGATGATAGTTATGATACTAATAGTTTGTGCTCAAATGATAGTTATGAGAGTAGCTTTATTGATGACTCTGAGTATGATTCTGAGTATTCATGTGATAGTTATGAATTAGATGATTCTGAGTGAAAAAGTGTTTTAGTTTAAACACAGCGATATATATAAAACGGAGCTGTAAAGCCCAAAAGTGTTTTCTTTTAAGCACAGTGATATATATAAAACACCACGTTTTCTCACGCTATAAATATGGTTTATTGTGATACTTGCGAGAAGGAAGTAAAATATTATAAACAACATATTCTCACCGCAAAACATACATACAACATTTTTAACAAACTTTCCCCTCTTCCACCTGAAACAAAACACTGTTCTACATGTAATAAAAATATCCTCAAGAAAGGCTTCAAAATACATCTTAAAACAAATCTACATTTATCAAATTTTATCACAACTAAAAACTCTGATGGAGCATTCAAAGGACATATTAAAATAAGAGTCTTTAACTTCAAACCTCCTGAACCAGAGTCTATAGTTGATGCTGTAGAAATAGTTAAACCTGCTGTTCAAACGTTGATTGAAAAAACACTAAAGGAAATGAAACCACTTAAATTTTATATGGGAGTAAAATTAGAAATGACAAAGGATGAAGGAGTTATAGATGCACCATACATGAGAACTGAGCCACACTTTATATCTTCATATCAAGATTTTAAAACATCAGGAGTCTATGATGAACTTATTAAACAAGAGCAAGATGTGGATAATTCAATCGTAGGAAGTGGATTCAATATAGGAAAAATTATTTACATAGACATTCATATTCTTAAATCAGATCCTCTAAAAGCTTCTTCTTACATTGATTTACCCAGTGTTATCAAAAATAGAAAAGCAGTTATCAATATCAAAAATAAAGACAATAAATGTTTTCTCTGGTCTATTTTAGCACACTTACATCCTCCACATTTTCATGATGAAAGAGTATCTCATTATAAAAAATATGAGAATACATTAAATACGAAAGATCTAAAGTTTCCGATGACTTTAAATGATATTCCTAAATTTGAAAAGATGAATAATTTATCAGTTAATGTTTATGGTCTAACAGAAACAAACAACATTCAGGTTTTAAAGCTTTCTGACAATTGTAAACAAACTCATATTAATCTTCTATATTTTAATTCAGACGAAAATTCACATTATACATACATCAAAGATATTGCTAAATTAATAAAACCACAAGTCTGTAAGAGAACAAATAAAATATATATTTGTTTGCGTTGTCTTAACTTCTTCAATTCACAAGAAAGATTAGATAAACATTCAAATTATTGTGGCGAACATAAATCAACGGTAATCAATATGCCTAAAGAAGGCTCAAAGATCACATTCAAAGATGAAAATAAAAAGATCAAACATCCATTTGTTATATATGCTGATTTTGAAAGTATTTTAGAAAAAATTGATACTGCTTCTCAAGATCCAAAAGAATCATACACAAATAAATATCAAAAACATACTCCTTGTGGTTTTTGTTATTATATCAAATCATCCGTTGGTGATAAATATAACAAGTTAGAGATGTATAGAGGCTCAAATACCCCAGAGGAGTTTGTGAAACGACTAGAAAAAGACTGTGTTCGATTAACCAAGATAATGAGAGAAACCAATAAACCAATGTCCTTAACAAGTAAAGAAAAAAGGGAATTTATAAAAAACAATGTCTGTCATATTTGTGAGGAGAAAATTGGTAAAGGTCTAAAGGTTAGAGACCATTGTCATCTCACTGGTAAATATAGAGGTCCGGCTCATCAAAGTTGTAATATTAATTATCAACTCCCCTCTTTCATTCCTGTCTTTCTTCATAACAACGCTCATTATGATACACATCTATTTATCAAGGAACTCTCAAAGACTTCTGGAAGTATCTCAGCAATTCCAAACACGGATCAGAAATACATTTCATTCACAAAAACAATTCACACATCTCCTATTACTCATATCAGATTTCTTGATACATTTAAATTCATGGCAAGTCCATTGGTTAACTTGGTTCAAAATCTAAAAGAGTTTCCATGTCTTTCAGAGTATTTTTTAGATAAAGATTTTCTAACACAAAAGGGAATTTACCCCTATGACTATATGGACTCATTTGAGAGATTCAATGAAACACAACTTCCTTCAAAAGAAAATTTCTATAACAAATTAAATAATAGTCATATATCTGATAAAGATTATGTACACGCACAAAATGTTTGGGAAAAATATAACATCAAGAATCTTGGCGAGTATCACGATTTGTATCTCAAAACTGATGTGCTTTTATTGGCCGATGTATTTGAAGCCTTTAGATCTGTTTGTCGCACTGGATATGGATTGGATCCTGCTCACTACTACACAGCACCTGGATTGGCCTGGAGTGCGATGTTGAAAATGACAAAACAAGATTTGGATTTGATAACCGATGTTGATATGCTTTTGATGATTGAAAAGGCAAAAAGAGGTGGAATTTCACAAGTCTGCTCGAGTAGATACGCAAAAGCAAATAACAAATATCTTCCAAATTATGATCCAACGAAAGAGAGTTCTTACTTGATGTACTATGACGCGAACAACCTGTATGGCTGGGCAATGTCTCAGGCTCTTCCTTATGGAAAACTTAGATGGGTAAAGGAAAAAGACTACAAAAACGTTTTACAAGATGTATGTATCTCTACACAAAAAGAATTGGATGAAGAAAAAGTTGGTTATTATTTTGAAATTGATTTAAAATATCCAGAGGAACTCCATAACCTACACAAAGATCTCCCATTTGCTTGTGAGAAAGCAAGTCCAAAGAAAGAATGGTTGAGTGATTATCAACGATCGTTTGATATAGGTGAATCAACAGAAAAATTACTTACTACATTATATAACAAGAAAAATTATGTTCTACACCAAAGAAATTTGCGACAATATTTATCAAAAGGTCTAAGAGTAGAGAAGATCCATAGGGTTCTAAAGTTCAATCAAAGTCATTGGTTAAAGGGGTACATTGATTTTAATACACAAAGAAGAACAGAGTCAAAAACAGATTTTGAGAAAGACTTTTATAAATTGATGAATAATGCGGTCTTTGGTAAGACTATGGAGAATGTGAGGAAAAGACAAAATATCAGACTATCAACATCTTGGGAACAAGCATCAAAATTAATTAATAGACCGAGTTTTACTCGAGCTGAGGTCTTTACTGAGAACTTTTGTGCGATCCATTTGATTAAAGAGAGTATTGAAATGAACAAACCTATTTATATTGGAACAACAATTCTTGATTTATCAAAGTCATTAATGTATGATTACTTTTATAATAACTTGAGGAAGAAATATCAAAATGATGTTAATCTACTTTATATGGATACAGATAGTTTTATTTTGAAAATTAATACCAACGATGTTTATTCAGACATGAAAAGAGACATTAATATCTATGACACGAGTAATTACAGTCCAGAGAGTGAGTTGTTCTCTTCTAAAAATAAAAAGGTGATTGGAAAGTTCAAGGATGAATTAGGAGGAAATGTTATGAGTGAATTTGTGGGATTGAGGTCAAAGGCTTATGCTTATAAATACATTGTGAATAACGTTGAAAAGACTGATAAGAAGTTAAAAGGTGTAAAGAAAAATGTTATTAAAGAAACAATAAACTTTAAGGATTATTATAACTGTTTAACAACAAAGAAAGAAGAGTTTAGAAAGATTAATGGAATAAGAAGTTATAAACATCAATTATATTCAGAAGAGATAAATAAGAAAGCATTGGGGGCTTTTGATGATAAGAGGTTTATTTTAGAAAATGGAATTGATAGTCTCCCTTATGGTTATATAAGTATATAAGTGATAAGATATATATATAAGTGATAAGATATATATAAGTGATAAGATATACATAAGTGATAAGTTAAAAAGGGGGGGGGGTTGGGGATTTTAACGGGCTACCGCCGCCTTTTTTACTATTATATAAATGATAGAACCAAGTATCAACCAGACTAAAGAGTGGAGGTGTAATCAACCTTGGTATATAAATGGAAAACATAATGAATGTGAAAAATATCAAATAGGTATAATTGAAAAGGCAACTGGTAAAAAAGTTCACAAAACAAATAAGAGAATTAATTTAAATACCGGTGAATTGGGTAAAAAAGATGGAAATATTTTTGAGTGGACGGAAAACTTTGATGGTTGTCAGGAAAATATATACTTTAATTTAAAAATGGTATGTGGCACTGGAGGCGCTCAAGCAAGAACATTGAGGGAGGTTTACCATTTTATCTTAGCTCAGTTAAAATATCTTAATAAAGAACCAAACTCAAACATATTTTTTGTTAATATATTAGATGGTGAAGAGAGTTGTAGGAGAATTAAATTATTTCCCACGCATAAACAAATATTTGTAGGGTCGTTGTTTGAGTGGGTTATATTCACCAGATGATATTAAGAGTAAAAGGTTAAAAGGTCCATAAGGTCAGAAGGATCACAGGTGTTTAAGTGGTCTAATGAATAAGGATAACATGTCAAAAGGTATGAAGGTTCGTAAAGAACAGGGTGAGAGAAATAGAGGTCTTTAGGGTCAATATGGAAGTGAATGGGTCAAAGATTAATCTGCCAGATGATATGTAGAAGAAGGATGATAGGTCTATAAGAGAAAACAAATATTTGTAGTGTTTGAGTGGTCTAATGAACAACATTAAGGATAGGTACTACAGACAAAAGGTTCATAAAGATGAGGGTGGGAGAAATAGAGGTGTTTATGATTTTTGAAAAAGACAAGGGGGTAAATGACATTAGATAGGGATTTCCCATGTTAAACGGAGGTGTCCCAGAAGCAACATTATTACACTACTCTCGTACGTTAAACTTTTGTATTGTAATATATCCAGTGTTCTTAAAATTAATCAAGTATTGTGTAGCCCCATTGCTGTACAACGGGGAGTATGGCAAGGTTGCCCGCTATCTGGACTTTTATACTCTCTTGCCATCGAACCTCTTCTGCTCCAATTACGTACGCACATTTCTGGCTTCACTGGATCAATTCTTACCACACCGCTAAAAGTCTCTGCCTATGCAGATGATGTCTGTATTTATATAAAAAATAGTGCTGACGTCACTGCGGTGGCTCAAGCACTAAAAACATATTGTCAGGCTTGTTCAGGCCAGGTAAACTGGAAGAAGAGTGAAGCCCTTTGGATAGGACCTGGAGATTGCCCGCCAATTGTCCTACCAGGAGGAGTGAACTGGCAGAAAAGTGGCATTAAATACCTCGGTATTTTCCTCGGAGACAACACCTTTGAGCAACAGAACTGGGTGGGATTACCAGACAAGGTAATGGCAAAACTGGCCCGCTGGAAAGGACTTCTTTTTCAACTTTCGTACCGCGGAAGAACTCTCGTCATTAACAATCTTGTCGCCTCTATGCTATGGCATAAGATGATATGCCTACAACCGCCCGGGAGCCTTCTTATTACACTGCAAAAGAGCATTGTCGACTTTTTCTGGAGCGGGAAACACTGGCTCCAACCCCCCGTGGCATACTTACCACTCACTGAAGGTGGCCAAGGTCTTATTGATATCCGCAGCCGGATTATGGTCTTCCGGCTTCATATCGTGCGCCAACTTGTATATGGAGATGAAGCCCTACTCTGGAGGCCTCTGGCTAACTGCATATTACAGCTTACATGCAAGCTGGGTTACGACCGAGAACTTTTCTTGATGAACCCTCATCAAATCGATTCATCCTTGCTGCCCACCTTTTACCAAGGGGTGATGAACGCCTGGCAAGCCCTGTCCTTTTCCCGTGAAATGGCAACATACAACATGGAAATGTTGATGAATGAGCCCCTATGCTACAACCCCTTCCTGGAAAACAGCTTGAATAATAGGGGACTCGTTCAACGCTTTGTTGATGCCAAGCTGCTGCGAGTGAAAGACCTCATGACAGAGTCTGGGAGCTACCGGCTGAGTGCTGCTGCTGTGGCACAAAAAACCGGAATAAAATCTGTCAGGATCATCTCTCGGTTCCTTCAAGGGATATCCACAACGTATCGTAATACCTGCGAGGAACTTGGCCCTTCCCCCGAGGAAACAGCGGGTGACTTCCCCAAACTCCTAGTCTTCAGCCCGCCACTTAATCTGTCCCCTGGCCTGAACAGCCCTGATGATACTGCATTATCCCTTCCCGCCTTTCCAAAGAAAACTTTGTACAACGCGTACGTTAAAATTTTATACGCAAAAACATTTTCTGGGCACCCGAGGCTTCGATGGCGGGATGTTTTACCCCCAATACCCCCCAATTGCCCCAATTGGCGAAGTTTTTATCTTTTGCCTACTCCAAAGTATGTTGGAGATATTCAATGGAAACTTGTACACTGGATTTTACCTTATAATGTTTTACTGAACCGGTTTTCTACTGCTAACTCTAATCTATGCCCTTTCTGTGCATCCATTGAAACCCTACCGCATATATACCTTGAGTGTGAACGATTGCAACCTCTTTTTACATTCCTTCAGGAACGCTTTGTGAAGCTTGGTTCCCTCTTCAATCACAATGTTTTTATTTATGGTGTTTTAGGACCGTCTTCCCTTAGAAATGTGGTTTTAATGAATTTTTTAATTGGCCAGGCCAAGTTTGCAATTTATAAATCCAGAAAGAAAAAAATGGGAAACGCTTCTGACTCGTCATATGATGTACTGCTCACCTTTAAGGCTCTTGTAAATGCAAGACGAAAGCTAGAGTACCGGTTTTTTAAAATGAACAAGAATTTAACATGTTTTAAAGAAAAGTGGGTTTTTAATGATGTCATATGCACACTTGATGATGATGATTTGATAATAATTTTTCCTTGAGGCCATTTTTATTGTGCTTTGTTTCTTTATGACTGAACATTACTGATTTTTTGTACTCTTGTAATAAAAGGAAGAAACAGTCAGTCTCTCTCTCTCTCTCTCTCTCTCTACCTCTCTACCTCTCTACCTCTCTCTGTCTCTCTCTCTCTCTCTCTCCC
>NW_027620081.1:0-18583 GCF_964187855.1 Myxine glutinosa
ACTTGAATCCGCCATTGAGTTTTCGCCTCGGGAGTTAAAGTCTCGCAATTTGGTCATCCGTAACTGTGGTGTTAATCACGGTTACGCGACAATATTTATATATATATATATATATATATATATATATATATATATATATATATATATATATATATATATATATATATATATATATATATATATATATATATATATATATATAAATAGATATATATATATAGATATATACATATAGATATATATATATAGATATATACATATGATATATATATATATATATATATATATATATATATATATATACATATATATATATATATATATACATATATATATATTGTTGCGGATCTCCCGAAGCCCGTCCACGTAACAAAAGGGGGGATTAAACCCCTTTTTCCCCTTGGGTCTTCGTGTCCACGAGGCCGAATTGCCACTTCCGCACAAGCGTGAAAAATGGTATCGGGTCGACGCCGCACGTACCTTTGACCCACGCTGCCACGAAAGCAGGGACCGGACCTCGCACAAGCCACGCTAATCGAGTACGCCCGAGGGGTGTGCGTATCACGTGACTCGTGCCGTTACTTTTATGGAACCCGATTCGAGGTGTTGTATTCGTACTATGCTAGGCCAATGGATGGAAGGGACGGGAACGGTCAAATCAGAGGAAGAACACGATTTATTCTTTATGTACAGGATTTGAAGAGACACAGAGCAGGCACTTAAACAATGTTAACTTATTTCCAGACACAGGGCCCACTCACGCATACGGGGAGAAGAAGAAAGGAAGTTCGCGCGCCAAACGTGCTTTGCCGTCGGTCGCTTCAGGACAGCTCGCCTGGCGTGGCCCTCTGGCGGTCACGGCACGTATCCAGGGAAATGCAGGCAGGGAGGAGATCGCGCATCTGTGGCCCGGAATGGGTCTTCTCAAGCGCGATTAATACAGCGCAGAGCACAGGGTACAGGGCACGGGGAAAGTTCGTGTACAACGACGATAATAGGCAATTCACTTCACTCGTTCTGCAGCTCAACTCGCGTTCTCAAGCTCAACTCGCACTCCAGCTCTACTGATCTGAACTCAGAACTGTGCACGCGACTCAACTGAAGCGGGGGGCTCGGAGCAGGGTTTTATGGCTCCGCCCCGGCCCTACCCGAATGTTCCATGCTCCGCCTCCCGTTGCCGTGGTTAGCCACTCCCCTCGAGCTCTGATTGGTGGCGCTTTGGCGATTGGCGCTCGCGCTTACCAGCCACTCCCTCCTGCAGCTCCTCCCTTCGGCCTTGCCAGACTTGTTCAGGCCGAGCACGTGGCATTTCAGCGCCAAAAGAACACCTAAGCTCAATGGCCTACTCAACGCAAAACTAACACAGGAAAGGAGACTACCTTACATTTACCAAGAAATAACTATACTATCACGAGGCTACATGTTGTGGTGCGTCTACCTACGAGGGGGGTTATCCTTTATTCCAAAACCACAACTATATATATATATATAATCGCCATCTCTAAAGGAGTCTATGATGTATACATATATATTATATATATATTATATATATATATATATATATATATATATATATATATATATATATATATATATATATATATATATATATATATATAATCATATATATATATTATATATATATATATTATATATATATATATATTATATACATATACTATATATATATACATATATATATATATATATATATATATATATATATATATATATATATATATATATATATATATATATACATACATATGTATACACAGTATATGCTGTATATATAGTTTGAGTGGTTAAATCGAACAAATTAACATTGGTGATGATTGTGGGGAAAGGTAGGCCGCTCAGCTTTTTCCTCATGGTCCAATGTGGCAAAAGCTCCATAGACCTTGGGAAATAACATAGTGTAGCCAAGAAGTTCAACTGGACTTCACAAGCTGAGTAACCACATGTATTTGAAAAAACACTTTGTAAAGTGTCCACACTATAGCTTCTGGAATTTCTAACAAATGTAAGCCTATACCCAGTTGTTGGTGTGCATCACTATCTGGCACATAAGTGTCTACTTTCCCCTCGTACTTTGCTTAGTTTCGCTCACTGCCCCTGGCTTTGTATAGCCCTTTGTGGTCTTGGCCCTCACCTGGTACTACAAGCGGTATCTCTTCAGAGTCCCTCATCAGGTACTCTGAGCACGGGTGCTCTTTTGTGTCTATTGACCAGCGTGAAGTGTGCAGATTCGCTTCTCAGTCCCTCAGCCAGTGCTATGAGTGCAGGCTCTGATTCTCTCAATCACCAAGCAGTCGATCACTTCCAAGTCTTTCGGCTGGCAGTGCCTACTGCTGTGCTCACAACATAGGGCTCGTGCTGCGTGCACCACTGCAAAAACCTCCCCAGGCTTTGTGCTGCTCTCACCACACCGGGCTCCGTACACCCCACTGTGGACTTGACAATGGATGCTCATTGGCTAGTATCCTGGCCAATCTTCTTATCTTTCCAACTCGTCTCTGCAATTCCCCAAAGACTGTTTAGCACTCTGCCCAAGCAGCTTTTTTGAAATCTGCACTGGCTTTCACCTTTAAACTTTGACTCCAGCACCGACAATTGTCATCTTCAATTGCAGCCTTACACCTTTCTTCCCAAGTGTACCAAATGATGCTCCACCTTCACCCTTACACCTTTCTCCCCAAGCGTACCAAGTGGTGTTCCACCTTCAGCCTTACACTTTTCACCCCAAGTGTGCCAAGTAGTGCTCCGCCTTCCCGTGGATGTTTGCGAAACCTTTCTTGCCATCCCCAGGCACTTGTATCACCTGCATTCACTTGGCATCATAGTACAACCTCTCTTGCCAAGTCCTCTTGACTCCAATTGTTCATGCCCTCTTGACTCCAATTGTTCATGCCCTCTTTGTTGATAATGTCATCCTCCCTCCTGTTTCCTATGCTACCGTATTTAAACTTCTGGTACTCTGTTGTTTAACAACTTTGATTTGAGTTTGAGTCACTGTTTTCTGAAGTGCAGCATATCTGTAATTACCTCCGCCACCAAAGGTGGATGGAGGTTATGTTTTCATCCCTGTATGTCCGTTTGTTACTTGGCAATTTTTTTTTTTTTTTGCAAGTATGTTGATCACTCCGATTTGTGTGTTTGTGTGTTTGTCTGTCCACTCAATGATACTTGCCTACAGGTTACAGTTTTTAACCGATCTTCACGAAACTTCACCAAATGGAAGAGTTCATGGTCCGACAAATTCCTATATATTTTTGAGGTCAAAAGGTCAACATAGACCAAAGGTCAACCACTTTTTTTGAATGTCTAAATTCCTCAATTTTCATCCGATTGACTTGAAATTTGAAGAGGATTTACATATTGGCTAACTGAATTCAACCACCAACTATTTTGAGATCAGCATAGGCTCAGCATAGGATCAGCATAGGCCAAAAGGTCAACATAGGCCAAAGGTCAACAACAATTTCAAAAATCTAAAATCCTCAATTTTCATCCGATTGTCTTGAAATTTGAATAGGATTTACATATCAGCTTACTGAATTCAACCACCAACAATTTTTGAGATCAGCGTAGGCCAAAAGGTCAACATAGGCCAAAGGTCAACCACTTTTTTTTGAAAAATTCTAAAATCTGCAATTTTAATCCGATTGACTTGAAATTTCAATAGGATTTTCATTTCAGCTTACTGAATTCAACCACCAACTATGTTTGACATTAGTATAGGCCAAAAGGTCAACATAGGCCAAAGGTGAACAACAATTTCAAATTTCTAAAATCCTTAATTTTCATCCGATTTACTTGAAATTTGAATGGGATTTACATATCAGCCAACTCAATTCAGCCACCAACTATTTTTGAGATCAGCATAGGCCAAAGGGTCAACATAGGCCAAAGGTCAACAACAATTTCAAATTTCTAAAATCCTCAATTTTCCTCCGATTGACTTGAAATTTGAAAAGGATTTTCATATCAGCTTACTGAAACCAACCACCAACTCTTTTTGAGGTCAACATAGCCCAAAAGGTCATCATAGGCCAGATGTCTAAAATTGTCAATTTTAAACCGATTGTCTTAAACTGTGAAGACGATTTGCATATCAGGCCACTGAATTCAACCACTAATTATTTTTGAGGTCAAAAGGATGCTTTACTGAGTGCCATGCTACTTTGTTATGTTTTGCCAAGTGTCACTCTATGAGTGATTTTTAATATTCCGGCAAGTATGTTGGTTGGTTGATTTGTCTTTCTGTCTGTCTGTCTGTTTGTGCGCAGTACTACGTCTACATCATTGCACATAGCATCGCCACACTTTACATAGCATCGCCATACTGTACACACATATTTGCCTTGCCCTGGAATAGACTGTGCCCAATTTTTAACTCTCTAGGCCTAAGGCCTCCATTATGACGTCATAATTCGACAAGTACAAAACTTCATCCAATCAAGATGCAATTTCTTGAGCGCCATGTAGGCATAAACTGGTGGAGAAAAAAAAAAGATGACGTCATCGGTCACGTGGTTCGGCCGCCATCTTGGAAAAACTGAAAAACTTTGCACCTCTATATCTCCGAAAGTGCTTCTTTTTTTTTTCTTTTTTTTTTGTATACAAGATCGAGACTCGTGAAAGAGCTAACATTAATCACACAAAAAGACAAACCGACACACAAAACACAAAAAACAAGGGGAGCGGCAGACAAGATGGGGAGAGAGGGGGAAGGACACAAAAGAGAGCGAGGGGGAAGGGGGGGAAGGACACAAACACAACATTTGAGAGCAGGGACATCAGGAGGACTTGGGGGGAGGTGGGAGAGGAATAAAACATATGAACACTGCAAGGACTCTGGGGTGAATTACCGGGGGTAGAAAAGATCAAGGTTTTCGATGGGGAAAGATAAGAGATGGTGGTGAACAGCTGTTTTAAAGACCTGGAGGGAGGAGTGGGATTGAAGGGAGTGGGGGAGTTTGTTCCAGAGGCGGGAGAAAAGGGGAATGAAAGAGCTGAATAGAATAGTGCCATGATGGCGGGGCATGGTTGGCAAATCCCCCAAAAAATGTACATTCCGGCAAGTCCTCGGTCTCTGACCGATTTCTAGTTTGTTTGTTTGTTTGTGAACAAAATATCTCAAAATGTTGTGGACGGATGCGGACGAAATTTGGCAGAGAGGTAGCGTTTGTGACAAGGACGAAATGATTAGATTTTGGTGAAGATCCGGATTCGGATCCAGCTACTATAATTTTTTAAGTGATTCTTCACCATTGGGAGATAGGGCCAAAAACTATACATAGCAGGATATCTCAAAAAGTTGTGGACGGATTTGGATGAAACTTGGTGGACCGATTGAGTGTCAGACAAGGACGATTCGATTCGATTTTGGTGAAGATCTGAATATGGATTCGGATATGAGAGTTATTTAATTTTTTGAGTGATTCTTCATCATTGGGAGATAGGGCCAAAAACGATACATAGCGGGATATGCCAAAAAGTTATGGATGGCTTTGGACGAAACTTGTTGGACAGGTTGTGTGTGTGACAAGGAAGAATCGATTCAATTTTAGGGAAGATCCGGATCCAGCTAGTAGAATTTTTAAAGTGATTCTTCACCATTGAGTGATATGGCCAACCAGGTGGAGGTACGCTCTCCACTGAGTGCCGTTCTAAATGATGTTAATTGTTACTAGGTTTCTATGTTCCTCCCCGAATCTAAACCCTCTCCAACCCTGCCAACAAAGTGGAATGGCACACTCAGAGCTTTGTTCTTTACTAACTGTAGGTCGGTGGTTCGGTGGGTGAAAATGTTTTCTTTTTCATTATGAGTACGTGTTATGGATTATAAATGTGCTGTTGCCATTTAAAGAAGTGAATGAAATTTTTTATGCTTATAGATCATTTACGCTCAATTTTGAGATCATTGGTGTGATATTTGCGGTTGCTTTGGGGGTGCGTGTTAGGCTGTATTAAAATGTACACAAAATATTAGAGTATTTTTCGCCATGACGTCGTATCACGAAACCTTGGTAGCCATCTTGGAAATTATGGCCGCCACGGCTGATATGGGGTGAAACTGGAGTGCCTCTAATCTTTAAAAAAAAGGATCCATGTGATGTGTGGCTTGTATCATAAAATGCACGCTACACTGACCTATATGAAGCAATATCTGCTGGACTACTAGAGTTGCATTTTCAACAAGTTAAATTATAATATTCTATGTCAGTATGCAAGGTAAAAAGTTTCATTATGAACAAATCTAATAATACCCAGCTTTAGAAACTCGACTTTTGTTTGACTTTAATCTCCCTTTATACGATATTCAGAATTAAACGACTTGTTTTTGGTTTCAATAACGATTCAATAATTTCTTGACTTGCCACATAATTTGATAGACCGCAATCATGCCATTTAAGCATATGTCTCACATAACAATGTTCTCCGCCAGGCTGAACAGCTTATGTTTTGTATCCCACTGATAGACCAGATCTTGATTCGGACCTGACCCAAAATCTAATCAGCTTGTCTTTGTCACCTACCCAACTCATCCACCAAGTTTTGTCATAAGTCGTCCACAACCTTTTTGAAATATTATGCTTTATATCGTTTCTAGCCCTATTGCTCAATAGTGAGGAATCACTAGGATTAAAAAAAATTGTTGGATCCGAATTTGGATTTTCACCAAAATCTAATCGATTTGTTCTTGTCACGCACCCAACTCATCTACCAAGTTTTGACATAACTCGTCCACAACCTTTTGAAATATCATGCTATGTATCGTTTTGGTCCAATTGCTCAATGATGAGGAATCACTAGGAGTTAAAAAAATTGTCGGATCCGAATTTGGATATTCACCAAAATCGAATTGATTTGTCCTTGTCAAATACCCAACTCATCCACCAAGTTTTGGCATAACTCGTCCATAACTTTTTGAAATATCATGCTTTGTATCGTTTTGGCCCAATGGCTCAATGGTTAGGAATCACGAGGAGTTTTAAAAATTGTCGGATCCGAATTTGGATTTTCACCAAAATCTAATCGATTTGTCCTTGTCACGCACCCAACTCATCTACCAAGTTTTGGCATAACTCGTCCATAACTTTTTGAAATATCATGCTTTGTATCGTTTTGGCCCAATCACTCAATGGTTGGTAGGAATCACTAGGAATTAAAAAAATTATCTGATCCGAATTTGAATTTTCACCAAAATCTAATCGATTTATCCTTGTCACACACCCAACTTGTCCACAAAGTTTTGGCATAACTCATCCACAACCTTTTGAAATATCATACTATGTATCGTTTTGGCCCAATCACTCAATGGTTGGTAGGAATCACTAGGAATTAAAAAAATTATCTGATCCGAATTTGAATTTTCACCAAAATCTAATCGATTTATCCTTGTCACACACCCAACTTGTCCACAAAGTTTTGGCATAACTCGTCCACAACCTTTTGAAATATCATACTATGTATCGTTTTGGCCCAATCACTCAATGGTTGGTAGGAATCACTAGGAATTAAAAAAATTATCTGATCCGAATTTGAATTTTCACCAAAATCTAATCGATTTGTTCTTGTCACGCACCCAACTCATCCACCAAGTTTTGGCATAACTCGTCCACAACCTTTTGAAATATCATACTATGTATCGTTTTTGGCCCAATCACTCAATGGTTGGTAGGAATCACTAGGAATTTTAAAAATATCTGATCCAAATTTGAATTGTCACCAAAATCTAATCGATTTATCCTTGTCACGCACCCAACTTGTCCACAAAGTTTTGTCCAAATCCGTCCATAACTTTTTGGGATACCCTGCTCACAGAGAAACAGACAGGGGTGAAAACAGAACCTCCATCCACATTCGGTGGCAGAGGTAATAATAGGCTCCAAATGCTATTTGGAAGTGAGAGACTAAGCATCGGTTATCCTGCTCTTGTTTCCTCCACAGACATGCAGCTGTGCACGTGGTGCTTTCTGTGTGCACATCCTGTTCGTCATGCTCAGGGTTTTCCAGTTGAAGGCCTCAGACTCCCTGCTGTGGAGGAGAACACTAAAAAACTTTGAGGTGAATGACGGGCGGTCAAGTTCTTATTCCATCAGTTTTGGGTTGGAGTGTGTCGCAGACTGTTTATTGCTTGAAACTTACCTTTAAACACTGCAATGTCGTTAATTAATTTTCCCAAACAAAATGTAAAATACAATGTTTTTTAATTATCCAGTTAAGTGTGTAAGGAAAATATTTCTTTGAAGCAAATGCACCTCTTCGTGAAATTAATTTAAACTCCATCCACCGGTTGCACAATTATAACTTAGGTGTACCAGGGACTAACTGACTAACAGCATTGTGGAATACAGGAAATTTGGAATTTACTCAGGGTACTAGCTCATAGAACTACTTTTTTCAAAAAATGCTGTTGTATGTACCTTTAACTTCCACATGCAAGTGCTTGTAGTTTGGACAGCCAGCTTTACGATAACACCACTCAGGGATTGAAAGCAGTTTAGCAAGAACACAAATAGAGCTACATTCAAAGTATGCCACCCCCATGCCAAATAAATAAATAACATATCCTCCAGCGTGCGACATTGCCGGGGCGCCTTTGGCACCACATGAAGCTGAAATTGGGAGGGAGCAGTGTACAATGATTGATTTATTGTGTAATTAAAATAAATAAATAATAATCGTAAAACAATTAATTTCCAAATAAATTGGCTAATAACATTTGTAAACCACCACTTTTTCATCCGAATCTGTAACTTTTTGAAAATTTGTTAATGAAGTAAATTAATCAAAAAATTAAAAAATTAATCGATGAATTGATTTGTCAATACATCAAAAATACCCTTTACAGCCAAACACTTGGTCATTATTTAAAAATTAATCGATGAATTGATTTGCCAAAACATCAAAAATACCCTTTACAGCCAAACACTTGGTCATTGTCATGTCCTAACTGTCAATATCAGCTTCTAACTCAAAAGGTGCCTGAGATATTGCCCAGATGAGAAAGAAAATAAATAAATGATTAATAATGAAAATAAATAAATAATAATCATTAAAAAATTAAATTATTAATCATTTCGGTCATAAAACACATAAACTACACCACCATTTCATCAGAATCTGTAACTTAAAAAAAAAAAAAAAAACTTTTTAGTCATTAATCGAATAATTAAATAATTAATCGATTAATTGATTAATCAATAAATCAAAAATAGCCTTTACAGCCAAATCACTTGGTCATTGGCATGTCCAAATATCAGCTTCTTAACTGAAAAGGTGCCTGAGATATTGCCCAGATGAGAAAGGAAATGTACAAGTACTTAATTAATCGCTAATAATTAAATAACTCATCAATTAATTGATTAATAAAAAACAAAAAATACCATTTTTGACAAAGGACTTGCTCACTATTGTGCCAACATTTCAGCTTCCAAGCTCAAAGGATGGCTGAGATATCGCCCGGACAAACAAACAAGAAAACAGAATGAAAACTGAGTACTCCCTTTCAGTGCACGTCATCACCGGGCTTCTTTGGTGCCCGGCGATGACGTCATGTAGTGCCTGGAGATGCAATAAGAAATGAGAGATGTACAATAACTCAATGGCAAGCACACTGCTATCCTGCTGTCCTTGATACCTTATTGACAGGTGGAGAGCCTGTTCCAAGCATACCACAAATGGCGAAGCAGTCGGATCAGAGCTCCGGGCACAGGGGCCCGGACCAAGATGTCCGGGCAGCCTGTTGCAGCCCAGACCTCGAGCGCTACCAG
Source organism: Myxine glutinosa (assembly GCF_964187855.1). Classification (NCBI taxonomy): domain Eukaryota; kingdom Metazoa; phylum Chordata; class Myxini; order Myxiniformes; family Myxinidae; genus Myxine; species Myxine glutinosa. The sequence continues at coordinate 9,783 of NW_027620081.1, forward strand.
TGGCCTGAATAGTAACCCAGACACATGGTGAGAGAGAGAGGATGTAAAGTGTAACCTTTCAGGACCTTGAACAAATGATTGGTGTTATTTCTCACATGGAGTTAGTAAAGTTCAAATTTAAACAGTTTTTTTGCATGTAGAAATACTTTTCCATTAAATACATCTCGTCCTGTCTCCATATTTATCTCTGTCTCACTAGCAAAGAAGATACGGAAGAGCAAACATGTCCTATCTGCTTGCTGGAAATGCAAGAGGAGGAAGACTTGACCCTCTGTCAAGATGGCTGCCACAACAAGCTCCACAAGCACTGCATGTCTATCTGTGAGCTTCCAGCACAAATCACTTGCCTAAAATTCCGAGGCTCAAAGTCCCACTACAGTGTTTGGTTGATTGATTGAAATGCTTCATTCAGTTCCACGTGTCCTGACATCACGCCAAATTACACGTGAATTACATGAAAAAAGGAAGAGAAAGTTCATGCAGCATGTTTCCTCCACAGACAACCCAGATAGCACACCGATGTGGGGGCCAAAGTTGGAAATCTACTTGTTCCCATGCCGACCTCTGCCAATCTCTTGCCAACGTTAGCCCAACGTCGGGTGCTATCTGGGAATGTGCCATGTTGCTTGAGAGGATAAAGTAATCTCTACCTATAAAAAAATCTCTCTCTTTCTCTCCTTCTTTTTTCTTTCTTTCTTTCTTTCTCTCTCTCTCTCTCTCTCTCTCTCTCTCTCCCTCCCTCTCTCCCTCTCTCCCTCTCTCCCCCCCCTCTCTCTCTCTCTCCCTCTCTCTCTCTCTCTCTCTCTGTGTCGCCATCTGCTGGCTGTTGGTGTGTTGGGTGCGGTGTCATGGCGTCTGCTCGCTTCGTGTCATGAGTGCTCTGTCTTGGCTGTTTGTCCTACTCCCCCCCCACCCCCATTTCGCTCCTTCGTGTCCTTGTTTCTATTTGTAAAGTTCCCATGTGTTTCCCCTTCTATGTTGAGACGAGAGAGAGAGAGAGAGCCTTAGAGCACACTTATTGTGCAGGTTAAGGTAATCGTCATTTTTGGGCGGTTCCCTGTTGTTTTTTCCCAACTTATTTTCCCAACTTCACTTTAAACCTTTTTTTTCTCGCTTATATTTCCTGAGTTTGTTTTTTTAACGCTCCCTTTCCCTAAGCTGGGAAAGTCAGAGTGCATTGCTGACTTCCTCTTCCCGAGCTGGGAGGACGAGGTCGAGCCTCGTGTGTCCAAACATGGCGGCTGCTCATTCGCAGCGATATGCAGCGTTTGAGCAATTATCACGCGAGCATGGCATTGCGTGTTCTCCACCCGAGGGTGTTTCAGTAGAAGCCATTGTTCTCGCGATCCGGAACATGATCGGGTTTGATAAGGTACGTGCCGCATCGCGTATGAACAAACGGGTTATCGTGTTTGTGTCCGATGTAGAGCACGTTGCTCTCATCGTACAACAAGGTTTGTCCCTCGACTCCGGACACTTTGTTATGGTTTATCCCTTGGATACTCCTGCTCAGAAAGTGGTTATTTCAAATGTACCACCATTCCTGGATACCGATACCATCCTTGCAGCGCTGCAGCGATATGGTCAATGTGTGTCCCCATTAATAATGCTCCCTTTGGGCTGTAAGGATGAACGTGTCAGTCACGTGATGAGTTTCCGTAGACAGGTATTTATGGTTCTCAAAAAGGAATATCCCTCCTTGAATGTTGCTTTAAAATTCACGACAAATGGTCGCGATTACCAAGTATATATCACCACCGACACCCTAAAGTGCTTTGGTTTTGGTGCAGTGGGACACATTAAACGGTTCTGCCACCATCAGAAGGAACAGCCTAACATGGTCGAAACGGGAAACAATGACTCACAGATTAATGTTAACGTTTCCTGCTCGACAAATGTGCAGGATAAACCAGGTAAACAAGTGGACACGCCCCCTCCCGTTGAACCAATGGACAGCGCAAATGAGGGGTTTGTTACCGTTTCCAAAGTAAAAAAACGTAAATCGGCTGCAAGAAGTGCGTCACCTTCTGGGAAAAGGCAAATCAGTGAAAACTCCATCACTGGAATTCAATGTGATAACAGGTTTTCCTTATTGGAGGAAAAGGATACCTCCACTAGTACAAACATCATCAAGGAAAAAGTGGATTCTAATTTTCCAATCCCAGTGAGTGTTCCTGATCCTTCAGACAGTGTCATCTCACACGAGGATGTTCATTGTGCAGCTTCCTCCTGTCAATCGCAAGAGGAGGAAAAGCACTTAAAATCTCCCCCTAAAAAAGGAATAAATGAGGAAAATAAGGGCACAGAGAGAATAAAAGAGGATAATTTAAATCCACTGAAGGAGAGTGACATCCATGAACCGAGCATCGTGGTCATGTCACAAACATGCTTGGAGCCCCCCACCTCGCATCCCGAAGAAGCTTCAAATGTGACCCCGGCACAAAACGTTCCTGAAGAAGTTTCTTTTATTGAAACTGAGCAATCATGTGATGTGCGCCAGGAAGCTGAAACATCAATTGATTCCCCATATGAGGAATCTGATGGTGAGGGTCAAGAGGAGTCCTCTCAGATTCTCAAGGCTGTAAATAGCCCTTCGGATGACGAGCTTCGGGACTTTCTGAGAGATTCCTATCGGAAAAGGAACATTGAACTGAAAGATCATTTCCCTGATCTTCAGGTGTTGATTTTTAAATTGAAGGAAATTGTGAGTAACCCTGACACTCCAAATTTCACTGACTAGGGCATGCCCGTACTATATCTATATCTAAAATTATATCCCCCCCCTCTATTTACATGAAATGGTTTGGTCCAAAGCGAACGGCTTGCGAGTGGTGACAATCCCCCCCCTCTATTTACATGCAATGGTTTGGTCCAAAGCGAACGGCTTCCGGAGTTTGGTAAAGAAATCGCCATCGCGTGCACAAACGCGCAGGAAAGCGAATGAATCGCAAATTCGTTTTTATTAGTTGTAAAACATAGTTTAACGCCAACATAGTTTGCAAACGTGAAATAAATGAATACGCTCTCAAATGTGCCATCCGAGGCAGAGTGTGCCCGCCACGTTCGGCACACGCGATCGTTCGCTGCTCTCTGATTGGTTGAATCGTTTTTTGGACATAGCTCGGTAAGTAATTGTCCGATTAATATGAAACCTTGAAAAGGCACATCCTCGGGTCCCCAGCAATATACCTGGCAAGTTAAAAGTATATCGGACCCGTGGTTGTCGAGAAACAGCGGTCACAGACAAACAAACGTACAGACAGACAGAGATTACTGGAATTATAGATAGATGCTCAGATGCACCGGCTAAGAAAAATGATCCAGAAAGCTCGGCAGGAGCTTCGTAAATGAGGTCCCTATGGGTTTTTAAAATCTATTTAGTTATTTATTTTCTTTCTTTTTCCGAAAGAATGAGTGTTAGTTTTGGCAGTCTAAACATTAACGGTGGTGTTAGTCTAGAACGCAAAGTTCAGGTAAAAGATCTGACCCGGCATGTGCACCTGGATGTCTTGTTACTGCAAGAAACGCATGGAGATCTGAATGGCCAAGCCCAGTGGAGAAGGCTAATGAAGGGCCAGTGGTTCTTCAGTGATATCAATTGTCTCACTGCTGGAATTGCTTTCTTTGTCTCCTCCTCATTAACACTCTCACAAGTTCAATATAATGAAATAATTCCCGGACATCTGGCTTGTCTTCAATTCACTGCCAATAATCAAATCTTTGTTTTTGTAAACATATATGCTCCCTGTAAGAATGCTGAAAGGCACAACTTCTTTCTAAAGCTAGAGGATTTTCTGAGTAGAATTGACTTAAATTGCTCTTTTATAATGAGTGGCGACTTCAACTGCACTCTTGACCCTGCACTAGATAGAAACAGTGCGGAGCCACATCCTAGATCTGCCAAACCCTTGGAGAAAATCATCAAGACGACAGGATTAATAGATGTCTGGCGTATTCAGCACCCTATGCAACGACAGTTTACTTGGTCTAGATGTACGTCTCAGGTGCACACACTAGCCAGGTTAGACAGAATTTATGTCAATACTGTAATGCTTGACAAGATATTGAAATCTGATATCGTGCCTTCTCTTTTCTCTGATCACCTGGCTGTAACTTTGTCCTTTAAGCTTGCTCTGCAGCAACATGGCAGTCCATATTGGAAGTTCAATGTCATGTTGCTGGAAAATGCTGCTTTTTGTGAAGCTTTCAAAGTGTTTTGGATTAGCCTCAAAGAAAGAAAGAATAATTTTGATAACCCGATATTATGGTGGGACTACGCTAAGGCACAGAACGCTGTCTTTTGCCAACAGTTTAACTATTTCTCTTCTTTCAGTGTAAAAAGGGAGAGGTTCACACTAGAAAAGGAAATAATGAAGTTGCAAACTGATGTGGCAAATATCCCCAATAGAACAAATAATCATTTGCTTATGGAAAAGAAGACTCTACTAAACAGCCTAGTCGAATACCAAGCAAAAGGTGCAATGGTCCATATACGGATGGATCAGCTATATAATTTAGATGCCCCGACCAAATTTTTCTTCCATTTTGATAAAAAGACTACCAATCAAAGGCAAATTGAAACCTTAAAGCTCTCAACTGGTAACACTGTGACGTCACAAGATAATATAAAGAGGGAGGTCTATAACTTCTTTTCAGACTTGTTTATGGCAAATGATGTTGACGATGGCTCAATAAGTTATTTAACATCTGAGCTACCCATGCTAAGTGCTGCTCAAATGGATCAGCTTGGCTCCCTACTTTCCTTGGAAGAGCTTACACTTTCCCTTGCTTCTTTACCTACGGGTAAATCTCCTGGATTGGACGGCCTCCCAATAGAGTTTTATAAATCCTTTTGGCCATTATTAGGCCCAGAACTATTGGAGGACTTTACTAGTTCATTACGTTGTGGTGACTTGCCGATGAGCTGCCGAAGAGCAGTAATGAGTCTATTACCCAAGAAAGGAGACCCTCAGCTCATTGATAATTGGCATCCAATCTCTCTTCTAACTTCAGATTATAAAATATTTTCTAAAGTTCTAGCTCGACGCATCGCCCCACTTCTAGAGTCCTTGATTCAAAGTGATCAGTCTTTCTGTATCCCTAACCGACAAAAAACCACCGTTTAGAGGCCATTTTTCCCCGCAAAGCGGGGGTTGGCCTTTTCGGGGACCGTGGTAGTTGTTGTTTTTTTTTGGTCCCCTTTTTGAAGCAATGTTTTACGGCCGGATGCCCTTCCTGACGCCAACCCTTTTTGCCGCCTTCAACGACAAACAGGGAATTACCAGTGAACTGGTACTCAATTAGCCGACCTCGGAAGGATGACAGGCTGAGTCAACCCCCCTGGCATTAATTCGGCGATCGACCGAGATTCGAACCCAGGATCCTAGGATCCTAAGCCGGCATCCTAGCCGCTAGCCCAACACCAGGGATTGGATCTGTATTGTATCTTGGATCTGATTATAAGACTATATACCAGGGCAATGGAGCCTCTTCTTGCTGATGGATGACATTGTTTGCTGTCACTGCGGATGAGCAGTGAATTGATTTCTTCAGAATAAGATGTTACAGAAATGGACTTGCTTTTCTGCTCTCTCCATGTGAAGACGTTATACATCATATATCATATATATGTATCCCTAACCGACAGATACACGATAACATTTTTTTATTAAGAGATCTTTGGGATGTGTGTAAAATAAAAAATGACAATCTTGGTTTGATTGTGCTTGACCAAGAGAAGGCTTTTGACCGTGTAAGTCATGTATATCTTTTCAAGGTCCTAGAGTGTTTTGGACTTGGTCCTGTTTTCCTCTCCATGGTAAAACTGCTCTATAATGGCATCTCCTCAATACTCAGAGTAAACCCTGAACTGACTTCACCTGTAAAGGTTGGAAGGGGTGTCCGTCAGGGATGTCCTTTATCCGGTATTCTGTACTCTTTAACCATTGAGCCTCTTTTAATCAAAGTCCACAGCATTTTAACCGGATGCAGAAATTTGCTCACAAGACCTGTTTGCATATGCTTTATATGTTTATATAAACATATGCTTTATATGCTTTATATGTTTGCATATGTTGACCTATTTGCATATGTTTGCATATGTTTGCATATGTTTGCATTTGCATATGTTTGCATATATGCAGATGTTTGCATATGTTTGCATATGTTTGCATTTGCATATGTTTGCATATGTTTGCATATGTTTGCACCATATATATTGTTTGCATCTCTGCATATGCTGACGATATTTGTGTCATCTATCTATCTATAATTCCAGCAATCTCTGTGTGTGTGTGTGTGTCTGTGTGTCTGTGTGTGTGTTTGTTTGTCTGTGACCGCTGTTTCTCGACAACCACGGGTCCGATATACTTTAAACTTGCCAGGTATATTGCTGGGGACCCGAGGATGTGCCTTTTCGAGGTTTCATATTAATCGGAGAAGTAATTACCGAGCTATGTCCAAAAAACGATTCAACCAATCAGAGAGCAGCGAGCTATCACGTGTGCCGAACGTGGCGAACAGACTCTGCCTCGGACGGCACATTTGAGAGCGTATTCATTTATTTCCCGTCGGCAAACTATGTTGGCGCTATGTTGGCGTTAAACTATGTTTTAAAACTAATTAAAACTAATTTGCGATTCTTTCGCTTTGCGATGCGATTTGCGATTGCGTTAAACTCGCTCGGGCGTTAAACTATGTTTTAAAACTAATTAAAACTAATTTGCGATTCATTCGCTTTCCTGCGCATTTGTGCACGCGATGGCGATTTCTTTACCAAACTCCGCTAGCCGTTAGCTTTGGACCAAACCATTTCATGTAAATAGAGGGGGGGGATTGTCACCGTACTCGCAAGCCGTTCGCTTTGGACCAAACCATTTCATGTAAATAGAGGGGGGGGGGTTGTCACCGTACTCGCAAGCCGTTCGCTTTGGACCAAACCATTTCATGTAAATAGAGGGGGGGGATTGTCACCGTACTCGCAAGCCGTTCGCTTTGGACCAAACCATTGCATGTAAATAGAGGGGGGGGATATACTTTTAGATATATATATAGTACGGGCATACCCTAGTATATATAAAACACAGTTTGTGTGTGTGTGTGTAATGTTACCGATAGACTCCTAAACAGAGAGGCTTACGTGCTTGATATTTGGCATAGACATGGCCATTGAGCCTGGGACGAACATGGCCTAACTCAAAATATTTGACGATCCATATTTTTTATTCATATTTACCTCAGCGCATTTCAGCGAAGTACCCGCTAATCTCAGCCGGTTCCAGAGCAGCTCGCTGATTCGCTCAGAGCGATCACGTGATGTTCCATTCCCGCCGCCAGACTGATTCGCTCAGAGCGATCACGTGATGTTCCATCCCGTCCACACGTCACACGTTTTTTCACCTTTTATGCGATCGTGTTTTGTATCGATTTTGTGCGATATGAATTAAATGTCTTTGAAACAGCTGTGAAACGTCTTTCCACAACCCTTCCCTAACCGATTGGAGCAGTTTATTGCCGCACAAAACGAGATCCGCGAAGCGAGTTGGTCGAGTCGTACTTTTAGAGTTTGGTCAATTGCTGAAACAGATTATGAAGTTTATTTACTTATGACATTGGAATGAATGATTTTTCATTTGTGCATGCAAATGTAAACATGCAATGCGTGCTACCTTGCTAGCATCAACAGAAAATTGTCATGAATTACATTAATGATGGTAAATGCAAAATTGTAAAAATATGTTCATTCGATAAATAAACAATTCCATCTTTGTAACAATTAATTTGAACAAGTGTAAATTAAATAAATAATTACAATAGAAAGGCCTGCATCACTTGGCCAATCCTCGTGATTGGATCACTGTGAGAAGGCCATTTATCCCATTGGGGATATTGTGTATCATTCCCTTGGGAAAGTCAATTAGACCTCTGAGACCCTGCTGGGAACTCTGAACAAAAGAAAACCTGAAAATCACACTCAGTTTGAAAAAAGCAGAAAACAAAAACATGTATTACATTTTATCTCTATTTATCATTTTTTACCAAGACCATATAACATTTTGGTAACATGATGCATCCCAACAATCCAAACGATGTAACGATGATAGTAAATATTTTAGTAATGAGATTGAATGTTCCTTGTGTACTATTGTAAGCTGGAACAAAGGCCAGACACACGAGGAGGCAAACAGTCATGCTGAAAGTAATGCACTTTGGTTCCTTATGAACAAAATCCAACTTCAGTGCCTTGAACGCAAGAGCGTAGCAGGAAATGATAAGAAAAACGAGATAGCAAAGTGAACCGACTGGCCAGGCTATCGATGCCCCTCCACACTCTAACGTTACCACATTGGGACGGATCTCTGTGTTACGTACGAGTCTTGGATTCCCAACAAAAGCCCACAGAAGACAAAATATGCTTTGTGGTATCAGGCAAAGTATCACCATGAACTGGTCATTGAGCAACTTAAACTTGCACAATGAGATACCTGCAGAACATGTGACATGAGCGATATAAAAACACGATGTGCAGATAAGATATAATTAGCCAAAATGTAAAAGGTTGTTTCCTCCTTAGCCAAACGTCATGCTCACGTGTATAAATAGCTTATCATGGTGTTTTCGTGGGTAAAACCAGAAGTAAAAAATATTATATACCACTAACACGTATGATTACCTTTTTAAACAGTCACTGATGTTGTTTAACAGCAAACGGAAAGAAATTTGGAGGAACCTGGACATCAGTCTATACTTATCACACAGACAAACGCACCTGATTGTAAATCGACTGTAGTCTATGTCGTGAA